>NW_027104949.1:890544-895876 GCF_000696795.3 Halyomorpha halys | reverse complement strand
ATGTATGAGATCATTCATCAATATTACCTATTGCCCACAACTGTGTGGCAGATTGTAATATTTATCAATAAATAAATCTATCAATTTAAAAAAAATAAATAAATGTTTAAATTATTTTTATAAATTAAAACTCAGTTTTAATTTTTCTAATTTATGTGTGTGATCAATTTTTGGCTCAATATTTTTTCTTATATCTAATAGTTATATTTCCTTTTTTTTTGGTTAGTTACTTGTTGTATTTTATGCATACTCTGTTATTGTACTAGGTAGAGATGTGCAAAAATTAGTAGTAGTCGAATCTAGTAGCTAAGTATCCATGGATACGCCCCTTATTCATGAATGAATCATTGATAAATAAATATCGTTGCCATGGCAATTTTAGATATTAGTTTTAACTATAGCTAATTTTTTCCCATTTCTGATACTAAGTCTTTGTTCAATTATGGCTGCATATCAATAAATAGTGCTACGTGATTGGTTATTGTAAAAATTTTGTTTACAGCAGGTGAGTAAGATTTTCGCATATTATTAATTAAGTAATAAATAATCATAATATGTTTAGTAAAACAATTAAAAATTATTACCTGTGTGAATTTCAAGGAGAGTCTGAGAAAACTGGGCGCATTTCTGCTTACAGAACTTTTATAGATGCCTTCTATCTCAAGGTTAGTTAATCTCCTTTAATTGCTTTATTCAGCAAAAACAACACAACAAACAAAATTTATCATAATTGTAATATTATTTCTTACTTTAATATTTATCTTTTCATTTGTTTATCTTATCTACCTCCAAAGCTCTTCAACCCAATCTGGGACTTGAATTCCTTCAACAGCTTCCGCGATCCGCTATTTTACGATTTTTTGGTGTGTTTCTTGTAAGTGTCTTATATCTGTTATTTGGTAATGATAATCTCCCTGATTTTTTATTTTATTTGTTTATTTTTTTTTTTTTTTATAAAACCGCTATTTAGGCTCATTAATTATTTTTTATTTATTTATTGAACTTAACAACTATATACAATGTAAAAAAAAAATACAATAAATATATGTGACGAATGTTTAATATTCGTTCAGAACAAACGATAATCTTTGGAAGAAACCGCCCAATTGTGGTACTTCAAGCATTAATTTAAATTAGAAGGTCCCGTGGCCATCTTCTTTTCAGACGATTCGGAGGATTAGCTGGGATTGTTAAAGATGATAGATTAAGAATTAATGGATTAGGATGGGTAAGGAGTTTGCAATGAAAAGACGCATCTGTTTTTGGCCAAATATGCAACGAATGCGATGTTAAGGTCTTTGTGGATAAGTTTATATGTAGCGTAATAAGGAGCATCAAGTATTTTACGTAGGATTTCGGATTGTAAGGATTAGATATGGGATGAATTTGATGGTTTGGTGGAGCCCCAAAGCTCAATAGCGTGAGTCCAAATTGGTCTGATTATCGTAGTGTATAATAATTTGTTGTAGTGGATGGGAAGTTGAGAGCGTTTGTCAAGTAGGTGCTACAATACTCGAAATCTACGAGCAGTTTCTTGCCAATATAGAGTCCTAAATAACGAATATGCTCAACAGTTTTTAGTGGAACATTAAAGATACATGCTGAAGAGTTGGAGAGTGGCGGTTTACGACTGAAAGTAAAGGTGATCTGATTGGATTTGTTTGGATTCTGCAGTTGTGACACCATTCTCCAATTAATGTCATGTGTATTATGTGTGGATCTTATATGTATTATGTATTATGCATGTATGTTATGTGTATTATGTACGGATATTATGTGCATTATGTAAAGTGGAAAATGCAAGAAAAATTTTATATCAAATACCAATAGTTCAATAAAAAATCAAAATTATTCAATAGAAATAAATTGATAATATATAAAGGCTATGACTATGGCTCATCTTAACGTAATCCCGCTCCATATGGGATTGGATACGAGAGGAATTCGATGGTTTAGTAGAGCCCAAAAGCTCAACTCCGTATGTCCAGATAGGCCTTATAACAGTCATTCATGTAGGTTAGTCTTTTGTAATGAATTGGAAGTTTAGACCTTTTGTCTAGTAAGTGCTGTAATAGTCGGAATAGGAGTAAAGGTTCCTGTCTATTCAGTCTTGTGTGAGGATTCAAAGTTAGTCGTTTGTCCAGATGTAGTCCAAGGTAGTAGGTCTGTTTGACAGGGGTTCGTGCAATATTATTAAATGATACTACGGGGCAGGAAGTCACTTTTTATCGTAAACATATCAAAAAGTAAAATATATTATTATTAAAAATATAATAATCAACATATTTTTAATGAAATATCATTCTAGTTGTTTTATCACTAAGAAGTGATAAAACAACTTAGTACTGTGTTAATTTTAAAGAAAATATTTTTCAGTCTCAGCTTTTCGATCATAAACATACAAATCTCTAACAGGGGTAAGAGTAACTTTATTAAAGGATATTGTAGGGCACTCAGTAGGTTATTTGAAATTTTAATAATAGAAAAGTACATAAAATATTTAAAAATTTAACTTATTTTTATGAAAAGATAATTAATGGCTGAAATCAAAGAACAAATTTTATTAACTTTTTATTTAAATTGTTATAAATCTAATCCATATTTTGTTGGTCTATTGTTATTTATGTTGTTGATTCTTCTCTTGCCACGCCCCTGGAGTTCAATATAAGGTTTGTTTTTTGACTTCAGTTCTGCAGATAGCTTACCCTGTCCATTATACTACTTTGACAAAAGACCTACATCTTTTCATTTTTTTTTTTTATAGAAAAAGATCTACCATGTAGTAAAAAGACTGTTAATTGAAAAATGACTTGCTGCCTCATTAATAGTAACTAGGAACCGATCGATGACTAATTAGTAACGTTTGCTGATTTTGAGCATATTTCGTACTTTGTTGTAAAGGTGCTTTAGTGTATTTGGTTTACGACTCGTATAGTTAGTTCCAGCTGATTTTGGCTTTCGAGTTCCTTCTGACGTTTTGGTTTCTTTTTTATTTTCTTTATAACCTTGGGATTCCTGATAATAACTCGTGATCATATCCGCTGCTTTTTCAGCGATCATTATGACCGGAGCGTTCGTGTTGGCACCTGGATTCTTAGGCATGACAGACGCATCGACTACCCTCAATCGGCTCAGACCACGAACTCTCAGATCTATCGGAGATACTACAGCATTGCTTCCCCAAGATCCCATTCTTGCTGTTCCAAAAGGACGGTCTGTTAGTTCTGAATATTCGGCTATGGCACACGCAATGTACTCAGCTCCATGCTTGCCGTAACATTTAGGTTGAACGTATTTGGTGTACAGTTTGGGAGAGTACTTGGACATCGTCCGCGAATTCATGAATTCGAACAGCTTTTCAATTCCTTTCTCCAGAACCTTCTTGTCGGTCTGGTCACAGAAGATGTTGGGGTCCAGAACCGGAGGATCCCGGAAGTCTGGACTCTTCAGCCTGACCTCGCCTGAACTGAGCGGTTGGATATTGACGACCCATGCTTTGATGATCTGTTTGTCTCCCAAATCCTCCTTCGGAGTAGCGCTGCAGTAAATCGTCTGGACGGAAGGCGGTCCTATTTCGAGAGGATTGAAGAATGATGTTGCTTCTGTTCCTCCTGGAGCCATTGTTAAGGGTCCCTGTTTGAACTTTACAAACGCCATTATGCTCTTGTTGGTTTTCCAAACGCTCTCTGTCACAGTTTTAGCAAGTTCGTTTACTTCAAAATAAATTGGAATATGAATATGGTCTTGGTAATGTTTCCCCACTGGCAAGTCCATTACTACGTCAATATTGTGTTTCTTCAGCTCTTTTACAGGACCGATCCCCGATAGCATCAGGAGTTTTGGTGTTTCTATTGCTCCTGTTGATAATATTACTTCCTTTTTTGCTAAAACTTGATATGCCTTTCCATCCCTATGATACTCAACGCCTCTCGCAGTCTTGCCTTCAATGATGACTTTGCTCACCATCGAGTTCATTATTATGTCGACGTTCTTCCTGGATCTTATCGGATCGAGGTACGCTTTGACCGTACTCTCGCGCAGGGGTCCGTTCATGGTGTATTGAAGGTAATCAATGACGTTGTTCTGTTCGCCTCCGTTGTAGTCGGTGAAGCTCCATCCAATCTCTTCTCCGGCTTTAACATAGTCCGATCTCAGTGGCGTCACAAACCTAGGATACTGGACGTTGAGGGGGCCACTGGTCCCATGCCACCCGGAACCGATCAGACACTCTTCGGTCATGTTCTCTGCTCTCTGGAAGTAGGGCAATACTTCTTCGTAACTCCAGCCTGAGTTGCCAAGACGCTCCCATTCGTCGTAGTTTTCCTTGTTGCCTCTGTTATAGATCATCCAATTTATTGTGCTGCAGCCACCTATCACCCTTCCTTTTGGTGCTCTGCATTTTCCTTTCTCATCTGAAAGACATGTATTATATAATTAATATGAATTTTTAATTTAGTGAAAATATTCAAACCTTTTAGTTATTAGTTGGTGATTATTGAAAGATTAATGGCTTATAATGTGAACCGTTAGGACCCAAGGAACCCGAGCAAATCAACTCAACACTGTTTTTAGAACAACGATTATACAAGGAGGTGATTATTCTCTGATCAAAAGATTATGCTTGACCACTTGAGGTGGGGTGGACCCCACGAGGGCTTCGGAACCCACAGCTACAGTGTAACAGAAAATAATTATCTGCACCAAACGAATTTGAACCTGGGTGAGGACCCACCGAGGGGTGTTAGTAGCATAGTGCCTTACCACTATTACACCGCGCTCTTATTATTGGAATATTACTTTTTAACTTATACTATCTAAGAAGACCATGCTCCACCTATATAAAACTTTGATACGCCCCGTGCTTTTGCTTGGCTCTGATTGTTAGACAACATCTAAGGCTAGCGAAAAAGGAGTTTTAGATCAGTGCAAGTAAAGTTCTCCTCCAAAATTCCGTTGGTTCGGTCTAATCGTTGGTGAAGAATGGAACGTATGCACTTACTAGAAGCTATGCAATGACTTCGGAGAGGCTGATATTGTCAGAAGAATGTAGCTGAGGCGTTTAAGAAATCCAGGATATATCGCTAGAATGGCGGACAGAGCGATTCCAAAAATGGTGGTAGCGTAGTCAATTCATGGAACTAGGAAGGGAGGTAGATCATAGCTGAGGTGGTTGGATAGTGTGTTGGGAGGTGCTAACAGTATCCTAGGAGTCATGGATGAGGGGATCTAGATGGCAATGGCACATGGTCATAAAACTTAGAGGAAGCGGTTTGAGCAGACAAAAGGTTTTTTAAGAATGTAAAAATTATTCCTGTATCTATATTAATTAAAA
>NW_027104949.1:889978-890359 GCF_000696795.3 Halyomorpha halys | reverse complement strand
TAAAAATTATTCCTGTATCTATATTAATTAAAACATATATGATTAGTTTTTTTAAGAATGTAAAAATTATTCTTGTATCTATATTAATTAAAACATATATCATTAGTTTCTTTTTTAATGTAAAAATTATTCCTGTATCTATATTAATTAAAACATATATGATTAGGTTTTTTAAGAATGTAAAAATTATTCCTGTATCTATAATAATTAAACATATATGATTAGTTTTTTTAAGAATGTAAAAATTATTTCTGTATCTATATTAATTAAAACATATATGATTAGTTTTTTTAAGAATGTAAAAATTATTCCTGTATCTATATTAATTAAAACATATATGATTAGGTTTTTTAAGAATGTAAAAATTATTCCTATATCTAT
>NW_027104949.1:877962-889028 GCF_000696795.3 Halyomorpha halys | reverse complement strand
AAAAATTATTCCGGTATCTATATTAATTAAAACATATATCATTATGTTTTATAAGAATGTAAAAATTAGTCCTGTATCTATATTGATCAAAACATGTATGATTGTTTTTTTTTAAGAATTTAAAAATTTTCCACCATAGTTAGAATAGATTGGTCACCTGTGGATAACCTCCCACCCCCCGTATGTTAGAAATGACCAGGAAGGGGTTTGTTAAAAAAAAAAGTTCACTAAAAGACATATTAATAATTTCAACTACTCACTTAAGCACGCTTGATTTTGGTCCACAGTTGTGTAGTTCCAATCTTTTTCCGTGTTTGTGAGGAATTCAGCTAGGAACGGGGTGTCCGAAACGTAGTCATCTCTCCAACCTGCCTCTATGAGTAGAACTTTCCAATCGGGATTTTCGGACAGCCTGTTTGCCAGGACACAACCTGAGAAAATATTTGTTAGCCAATTGGTATAGTAAAATTGTAAATTAACCTAAAAATATATTTTATTAATGATTTATAATGTAAAACTGTTTGCGAAAGACGTTGTAAAAAGTCTTACCAATCCCAGGGGATGGCAAAGAATACCGAATATGGCGAATGTTTCAAATTGTACTCGGTATATTTTTAGGTTCATAGCCAATAAATTATTAAATATTGTTAATTACTTAATTATAAGCTAAATAATTAAATTTTTATAATAGAATAAGTACATATATACCATTTTAAATTTTAAAGTAAACCTATTTTTACGAACGTATGGGAGTTGTAACCAGATGTAGTGGAATGCATTTAAACTACTACCTACAAACCCATTTAAAATGAGTAGATTTCAATTTTTTCTTTTATCATAAGTTCTCTATGTCCAAAATCAAAATGTTTATCCTGTAAAAGGTTTTCTGTTTAGTATTCCTGCCCAGTAACATCAACTTTCTACTATTTTTTTTACTTGGCCTAGACAACAGGAATAGTAAACATTCTTGAAAAGTAAATATTGAAGTATTTAAGATGAAAGTCCCTTGAAGTTTATTCTAAACCAGAAAATATTTTTTTTCCAAACTTTTAGCTCATTTTCCATTTTAAGCTCCATATCCTTAACCTACCTACAAAACTAATAGTACAAGAGCCAGGGTGAAAAAAAATCAGTTATTTAACCCTAATTTTTGATTACTTTGTTGAGAACTATATATTATATAATTACTAGTCAAAATTAATGAGTCTGCCAAGTATACGTCGGGGGAATACAAAACGGTGGCTGTTTCAAAACGTTAAACAAAAATAATTTTTCGATCTATCTTTAAAATGATCAAAACACTAGATAATCGAACAGCATCGATTCAATCCTTAATTGAGCTATTTATAATTAATAATTCCCGAGATATAGCTTTTTATACAGCAACATTTCTTAAAAAATGCACTGAAAAATCAGTAGTGGATTTATATATTTCAAAAACCATACGACGAACTAATGTATATGTATATTAAGTTGAGGATAAAATTACTGTAGATAATAGCCGTAGGTTAATGCACAGTCTTAGATCGCAGTCGTAAGCACGCACAGTGCGATACATAAAACTAGTTGTTACGAGGCCACATAGTACAAGAGCCGGGAAGAAAAAAAGTCAGTTATCTCATTCCAATTTTTGATTACTTTAATGAAAACTATGTATGATTACTAGTCAAAATTGACGAGTCTACCAAGTATAGGTGGGGGAATAAAAAATGGCGGCTGTTTCAAAACCTTAAAAAAAAATGAATTTTAGATTAATTTTTATTAATATATTCTTGTTTGAGAGTGGTTTAGTTTATTTAAAAACAAATTTGATCCTTTTTTCATTCATAAAGAGAATAATAATTTTAGATGAAAGATGTTAGAATCGATTTATATCTCAGAAAATATAAATTATACTGTCAACTTCAAATCAGATTCTAAGGGACTGAACCACCACTAATCAGAAATTTTAAGAAGAATAAATATGTAATAATTGTGTACAAAAAAGATGAAAAATAAAAAAAATGTTCAAATCCTTAAATAGTACAAATATATAAATGGAATAAATATGCAATAATAAAAGTATGAATAGAGAAGTAAATATGTTAAAAAATAAATTAAAAAGGGGGGGTAAATGTATATGTGAGAGAAATGCACATAAAATTGTGTTGTAAGCAGAAAAATTAGTAATAAATGTTAATTAAATTATATTGAAAATGTAAATTAATGTTTTAAGAAAAATTATGTAATATAATAAAGTGATAACAGAGTCCTAACCTGTTGGAGGTAGGTTCTGTTTAAAGTTTGCAAATGTAAATGAAAGAAAGAAGAGAAGTGGTTAGTACAAGTTTTAAATTTAAGAAAGAATTATATAGAAGAAGTTATGTAAGTAGGAATCTATTTTTAAAAAAACAAAAAAAATTGTATAATGTTATTATAATATTATTTTAATGATTAATTTATTTAGAGATGGGTCAAAGGCAATTAGCCGGCATTTTTAAGAATTTTAAAAGAGAAAATGACAACAAAGTAAAGGTAGGGCCAAAGAAATCGGTATGTAAGTGAAGGAAATAATGAAATTGTTATAGAAATAATTAAAAGGAGCTGTTTGTAGGTATCCTTGAAAATGACCTGAGGGTCGAAACGTTGGAAGGTTTGAAAGGATCAAATTTTTTTTTAAATAAAAAAAATGAATTTTTCATTTGGAGCTCTATATCTTATAAACTACCAACAAAACTAGTAAACCTAAAAGAACATTATTTAAAGGAGAGTCAATTTGCTGAAATATGAGCCATAATAGAGCTATTTACGTAAGGCTGCTGAAAGGTTAGTGGTTAGTTAATTTATTTTGAGAAATCTTTATCTTTAAGAACTATGTGACGTTTAAATGCTTATTAGCACTTAAATTAAAGCTAGTTTAATGTACTATAAAATATTTTATGACCATTACCTTCGTAGGTAAAGTAGTTTTCATGATATTTCCTAAAATAAATTGATTTATAGTTGTTCGGACAATAAGTTTGAGTTTTGAAAAACTTTTTTCAGAAACCATAGGATGTACACAGAGTTGGGCAAATATTATTCGAATGACAAGAGACGAATGATGTTTTATTCGTGAATATTCTACTCGAATAATCAATTATTCGTACAAAACATATGATTAACTATCGGAATACTTATGATCGCGTATAGATTAATTTTAACTTTTCTGATTTCTAACGTGATAAGGTCCCTTTATATGTTTCGGGTTATGTAGAATATGAAAATTATATCGATTTTAAGATCTCGTATCGAGTTATTTTTACTTTTCCGATTTCTAACATGTTAGGATCTCTTTATACGTTTTGAGGAATGCAGAATATGAAGATATCGATTTTGTGATCGCTCATCGATTTATATGAACTTTTCTGATTTCTAACATGTTAGGGCCTCTTTATGTTTTGAGATGTGCATATTTCTTATCTTAGTTAAAATTAATCGATACGCGATCTTAAAACCGATAGTATTTTGATATTCTACATATCTCAAAACATATAAAGTGACCATAACATGTTCGAGATCAAGAAAGTTAAAATAAATCGAAACGCGATAATTAAATCGGTACGCGATCATAAAATCAATAGTATTTTCTTTTTTGACATATATTGAAACATATAGAGACCCTAACATGTTAGAAATCAGAAAAGTTCATATAAATCGATGAGCGATCACAAAATCGATATCATTTTCATATTCTGCATTCCTCAAAACGTATAACGAGACCCTAACATGTTAGAAATCGGAAAAGGAAAAATAACTCGATAGGAGATCTTAAAATCGATATAATTTTCATATTCTGCATTCCTCAAAGCGTATAAAGGGACCCTAACATGTAAGAAATCAGAAAAGTAAAAATAAATCAATACGCGATCTTAAAATCGATATCTTTTTCATATTCTGCATTCCTCAGAACGTATAAAGGGACCTAACATGTAATGAAATCAAGAAAGTTAAAATAAATCGATGCGCCATGTTAAAATACATAGCATTTTCATAATCTGCATATTCGGAAATCTAAAAATTGGCCCCTATGTATTAGAAATTAAAATAAATCGATATGGGATCTTAAAATCGATAGCATTTTCTTTTTGTACTCGTCTGAAATAGAACCCTCATACATTAGAAATTGAAGGTGGTAAAAAAATAAGTGAATTTAAAAAAAAAAAAAATCAAATTTTCATTCGAATAATATGTATTCGTCTAATTTTTTATTCGATTGAATTAGTATTTCAAATATTCGAATAAAAAAGTATTCGGATTGTTTAGTCGTATTTTTATTCGAATAAAAATTTATTTGTCTCTCGTCAATCGAATAAAAAAGTATTCGTTTCTTGTCAATCAAATAATTTTTGCCCAACTCTGGACGTACAGATGTCTGTCAGTACTCAAATTAAAGCTTGTTTCATGTACTATAAAATGGATTGTAATGTTTATCTCCGCAAGAGTAGTAGTTTTCATGATATTCAACAAAATAAATTCACAAATGTTGATTCCTAGTTGTCCGGGCAAAAAGTTTAATTTATGAAAACATATATTTGAGGAAGCATAAGACGTACAGATGCATGCGAGCACTAAAATTAAAGCTAGATTTTAACGAATATCCTAAAAACTATTACTCCTACGAAGATAAACATCATAACTTACTTTATAATAAATTAAACTAGCTTTAATTTGAGTGCAAATAGACATCTGTACGTCGAATAGTTTTTGAAATATAGACTTCTCAAAATAAATTCACCAACTACCGATTTTTAGTTCATTCTTTATGAAATATTGCAATTGACAAAAATATATTTCGAGAACTATTGAATGTAGATATTAGGGCTCATATTTTAGCAAATTTACTCTACTTTAAATGATATTCTCTTATAGTACAAGAGCCGGGAAGATAAAAAGGCAGTTATCTCACCCCAATTTTTGATTAGTTTAATGAAAACTATGTATAATTAATAGTCAATATTCATGAGTCTGCTAAGTATATGTAGGTGGGAAAAAAATGGCGGCTGTTTCAAAAGCTTAAAAAAACATTAATTTTTCAGTCGGAGCTCTATATCTTAAAAACTACCAACATTGCCAAATTTGCTGAAATATTAAATGAAAGCAAAATTTCTTAAAAATCTACTGAAAGATTAGTAGTTAGTTAATTTATTTTGAGAAATCTATATCTCAGGAACAATGTGACGTACAGATGTTTATTAGCACTCAAATTAAAGCTAGTTAAATTTAGTAAAAAATAGTTTATTATGTTTATTTATGTAGGAGCAGTAGTTTTTATGATATTTGACAAAATATACTCACAAAATGATAATTTCTAGTTGTTCTTATAAAATGTTGGATTTTTGAAAAAATATATCTTCAGATCCATTAGACGTACATATGTCTACCAACACTCAAAATAAAGGAAATTTAAATGTCTATAAAGTATTTTATTACTCTTATCTTGGTAGGGGTAGTAGTTTTTATGATATTCACATATGAATATAAATTTGGCAAATGAAAATTTGTCCGAACAACTATAAATAAATTTATTTTAGCAGATTTCATGTAAACTATTACTCCTACGAAGATAAACATCATAAACTACTTTATAGCTCATTAAACTAGCTTTATTTTGAGTGCTAATAGACATCTGTGCGTCAAACGGTTTTTGAGATATAAATTTTTCAAAATAAATTCACTAACTACTGACCATTAAGTACGTCCCATACAACATTTTTCTGAAATGTTGCTTTTTAAAAAGCTATATCTCGAAAACAATTTAACGTAAATAACTCTATTAGTGTTCATATTTTAGCAAATTTACTCTTCTTTAAATGACGTTCTCTTAGGTTTTTTGTGTTGTTCCTACTTTCTAAGATATAGAATGAAAAATTAGTTTTTTATCACTTTGAAACAGCTGCCATTTTTTATTCCCCCTACCTATACTTGGTAGACTCATCAATTTTGAATAGTAATTATCGATAGTTTTCATTAAAGTAATAAAAAATTGGGGTGAGATAACTGCCTTTTTTCTCTTGTACTATTAGGTTTTCTAGTGTTGTTGGTAATTCTCTGATGTCTATTAGCACTCAAATTAAATCTAGTTTCATGTACTATAAAGTATTTTATAATGTTTATATTCGTAAGAGTAATAGTTTTCATGATATTCAAGAAAATAAATATTCAACATAAAATCAGAGGTATAGAGAGAGATTGAAAAATTAATTTTTTGTTGAGGTTTTGAAACAGCCATCATTTCTTATTTCTCCTACCTGCACTTGGCAGATTCATCAATTTTGACTAGTAATTATACATAGTTTTCATTAAAGCAACAAAACGTTGAATTTACACAATTGATTTTTCTCCCCGGCTCTTGGACTATATTGTTTCCTCCATTACCTGCAGACCCGGCACCCGCTATTATGAAGTCGTACTCCTGAGCGACGTCCACCTGCCGCGTGTTAGGTGTCCTCAGGTCCTGGTCCAGTTGTTCCGGGAAGTGAAGCCTGAGGAGGGTCAGGAAGGTACTCCAGAACTCTTTAGTACTGAGGACCATGGCGGAAGCAGTCCAGTGGTCAAGGAGCCGTTGATATACTGATGGCAGTAAGTGCTACAGGCAGGCATGACTTCCTTTAAATGCTAATGCCTTCTCGATATCATTGTACCAAGATGACAATAGTAGGCCTTTACATGTTTCCTTTTGCTATGTAGATATTTATGATATTATTAACTATCTGAACAATAGAGGTCAATCCGTGTCAATTAAACACAGTTTTGAACATTACCATCTTAGATTTTCTTAAATACTGTCTATAACAATCGCTAGAGATTGAAAAAGATAGGAAATTTCACTGAGGTCTGTCTACTCGTTTTTGAATAGACAGCTGTAAAGTTCTCATAAAAACAGACAAGAATGCTCAAAACATATTTTAAAATTTTTATTTTATCCCTGTCCTACAGTATCCTTTCTAAATACTCCACTAACGCCTGTTCAATAGATTCTATATCTAGGACTCCATCTTGACAAGAGTCTTACCTGGAATCTACAGGCAAGATTGAAACGACTAGAAACTGCTCGTAGATTTCGATTGCTACAACACCTACTTGACAAACGCTCTAAACTTCCCATTCACTACAACAAATTATTATACACTAATCATATCAGACCAATTTAGACAAATGGAATTGAGCTCTGGGGCTCCACCAAATCATCAAATTCCTCACGCATCCAATCCTTACAATCCAAAATCCTACTTAAAATCTTTGATGCTCCTTATTAGGTTACAAATAAACTCATCCACCAAGACCTTAACCTCCCATTCGTTGCTGATTTGGCCCAAAACAGATATGCGTCTTTTCATTCCAAACTTCTTACCCATCCTAACCCATTAATTGTTAATCTATCATCTTTAACAATCCATGCTAATCCTTCGAGGCGTCTGAAAAGAAGATGGCCACGGGACCTTCTAATTTAAATTAACGCTTGAAGTACCACCAATGGGCGGTTCCATCCCAAGATATCAAGCGTAAATGAAACATACAACATATTTACTTATTGTATTTATTTATATGTTGTAAATAACATTAAATAAATCAATAAAAAAAATTTATTTTCATTGTATAAAAATTGTATCTTATATCCCTGTCGAACCGATCCATTGTTACATTGGAGAACATCTGGAAAAACGTCTAACTTGGAATCCTTATACAGGACTGAAAAGACAGGAAACTGCTCATCAATTCCGACACTTACTAAACAAACGGTCCAAACTTCCAAATAATTAGAAAATACTCAGTTATATGGCTATAATAAGGCCTATCTGGGCATAAAAAAATGTAATTATCACGAGTTACAAAAAAGTCAGACCAAAGAATGAAAGGGACTGGGAATCCAAGTTAAAAACTGAGTGCTCTCTATAACAATCATATTCTAGAGAGCCTTATTTTTTTATATTTACTCGAAACAACTAGCTAATACTATTTTATCAACATTCATCACTTGTTTATTTTCTTTTTTTAAATAACTTTACTTATTCTTTTTTTTTAAAGTTGAATTCGACTCTTCATATGTTTATCAATGTGTTTAAACTAGAAACTATATAAATAGAAAAAATAATACAATAAATAAATATTGACATTCATACATATATATGAAATATTTAGTTCAATTATTAAATTGCAAGGAACAAAAATTAAAATTTTGTTCAAAAGGAGTAACATAACATGTAATTTTGTGCTGAAAAACAAAAATCAAAACGAGCAATATTGTGGCAAAACCCCAAAACATGCAATTTTGTGAAATATAAAAGTTTTATTATTCAAGTTAAGTTAGGATACAATTGCACTTGCATTTATTTTTTTATTATAAAAAATGAATTTCTCCTTTATACGTTTCTCTGAAGTTTAACCAAATAAGATTAAATAAAATGTCTTTAAAATTCACGAATAAAACAACTGTACCAAATTTTAAGAAAATCTGATATAGTAAGATTCAAAATTGTGTTGAATACAATGACACAAAGGATTTATGTTAAAGGTTTCCATTTGTGGTTCCTTTTGTTTAAAAAAGTTAATATTTGTTTGTAAACCAACTGTTGACACTGTAACGGGTAAATTTGTAGTTGAGGATGACTTGAGATAGTCAATGACGCCACGCCCACAAAGAGAACTACTTCTTACCTAATTTTCACTCGCAATGTGAGGTTGCATTGCAAGTGAAAATTACGTTAGAAGCAAACATCTATATTTGTTGTGACACATTTCTGTTTTTTAAAATAAACCCCCCTCAATTCTCATAGGAATCTGCCTTATCTTTACAGAGGCGCGGTAGAAACAAATGACGGGGGAAGATTTAAAAAATATTCCAACAAATTTCATCAGATTTCCTGACTTACCAAAGGCCTGGCGAGTGATTCGTATATCTCTTATTTTGGAAAACTGATTCCTCGAAATAGCAATTATAAGCAATTTAAAAGTTAAACAGAAACTTTTTCGATCGATAGGCCACTTTATGTAATCGATTTTTTTCCTCTGTCAAAGGCCTTTTTGGCAGGTGTAACCAAAATAAGATGAAAAAAATAATCGATTTAACTAATATGAATTAGAATAACATTTTATTTATAGCTAAAATTATTCTAATGATGGAAAAATTAAGATTTATATTTTTACAATTGAAAATTAAAAAATATTATCATAATTAAAAACTGAACCAGAAATTATTCCTTCTATTATAAACTCCCTAACCACCCAAAACCAATAGTTTCTAACCTTGCTTCCTCTTCCATTCCTAAAAACCTTCAATTGAAAAAACGTTGTTACAGTGCTACAAGGTACTACTAGGTAGTTTCTTTACATGCCTCTATCACTCCATTATAAACTTACATAAAATTTACTGAATTATGTATTATTAAATTTACTGAATTATGTACTATTAAATTTACTGTATTATTATGTACAGTTGTAAATTTCAATAATAATAATAATAATGAAGGCCTAACAAACCCAAAGGTTCGATGCCGATACCACCAAACGCTCTCTACATACATCCTTCCAGTGATGCCCCTCCAAATCCAATTCTACTAAATCAGTTTAAACGCATTAACATTTTAGGGATTCGTTCATTACTAATTCCAACAACCTGAAATGCCCATCTATAACCTGAATTATATTTACTGGATGCAGTTCCCTTAATTCGTAGTGTAGTCTTTTAAATTCTCCCGTTAATTCATTCATTTTCAGTCGGAATATTTTACGTAATACTTTATTTTCGAAAACCTTAAGGTACTGTTCATCTTTTAGTGTAAGAGGCCACGTCTCACATCCATAAAGAACAGTGGGAAGGATAATAGTTTTGTAAATTCTAATTTATAACTTTTTCGATAGAAGGCGCGAGCTAAGCCGTTACGAAATTGAAAAATAACAAGCATTTCCCACTTTCAACCTAGCTTTTATTTTCTACCCAATTTCGTTTTTTCTAGTTACCGTAGAACCTATCTACCTGTTCCAACGCATTTGCACCTATATCTATATCGCCGAAATCGCTCGCGTTTCTACTGCTAACCATGTATTTTGTTTTATTCGTATATATTTCAAGATCTAGTTTCTTACTAGAGTTTATTATCGCGGTTGTATTTAGTTCTATAGTTTCTTTGTTCTGGGCCAATAATACAAAATTAGCATACCCAAGCATCGGTATTTTACCACCCAAAGTTAAACCCTTTTAGGTATTCGTCACACTTTTAATGACGTATTCTAGTGCTAGATTATATAAGATAGGTGATAAAGAATCTCCTTGTTTTAAACCCGACCGGACCTCGCATTTCTCAGAATAATGATTATCGATTCGTACCTTATTAAACGTTTCGTCCATGCACATCCGTAGGAGATTTACTTACTTCTTTGGTATCCCCTGTTAGATCAGAATATTATACAGTTTCTGGCGGTCAATAGAATCGTAAGCCTTTTGGAAATCTATATAAAGCTAATGAACTACCCGTTTTATTCCAACTTTTTCTGCAAGATTTGCCGTAATGAAAAAAATTGATCAATAGTTGAACGATTTCGTCTAAAACCACATTGGTGGTTCAGATTTCTTCAGCGTATTCCGTAATTCGACTAGTTAAAATTTGCGTAAATATTTTATAACATACGGAAAGGAGTGAGATTCTTCGATAGTTATTACAATCTGTCGTGGGCCCTTTTTGTGAAGAGGAATAAGTAGAAACTCCTTCCATTCCTCAGGCATCTCCTCAATTTCCCAGATCTTTTTACCAAAAGGTGTATTTTAGAAATTCCAATTTCACCACATGCCTTGATTAGTTCACTAGGAATATTGTCAGTTCTCGCTACTTTATAAGATTTTACGACCATTAGCAAATTTTACTCATTAAATGACATTAATATTGTAATATATTAGCAAGAATGACAAATAGAAGAAAATTATATGTAATATATAGGTTTTTATTAACAGGTAAATAATTTATAAATAGTTCTATGAGTGTATATGATATATGAGTGTTGTTGTAAGCACATGTTTATGGTTTGGTTGAATTTGTTTTTTAGCAGCCTGA
>NW_027104949.1:874831-877912 GCF_000696795.3 Halyomorpha halys | reverse complement strand
AATAAACTATTGTTTTTTAATAAGGAAGAATTTATGTCATTCACTAAATCCTTTTAATTCCATAAGACTCTTCCAGCATAAAAGATTATTATAAAATTTTAATTTTGCGATGGCCTTTTCGACATCCTCCTGACTCGGTTCTTCTATCCACGGTTCAGCACTCTGGTATTCAGTCAGAGGAGATTGACAATCATTTCCCGTATTCAGAATACTTTCAAAGTGTTTCTTAAACGTTTCCAATATATCTACCGAGAAATTTCCGGAATCGGTTAATACCTTAGTACATTTCTTTGACGTTATTTTCGATTTTGTTATTTTCTATCTCTATTAGTTTATTTTTAAGATATTCTCTCTTTTTTTTTTTTTTGTTTTTATTTCTAAGGAATTTAGACGTCTTAACGTTGTTTTCGCTAGGAGTTTGAGAGGTTTTAACTTAGCGGCTTTTCTCTGTTCGCACATTTTAAGACACTCTTCATCGAACCAGGATTCATTCTTATAAATTTCCCTTTTTCCGAGACACAAACTACCGATCTCTTTAAGATTATCTCTGATTCCTATCCATAACTTTTCAATGTCTTCGAGACCTTTACCTAAAGGTTCTAAGACTTCAAATATATTTTTATTTCGAGCGCGAGTTGATTTCGGATTAAAGGGATTTTTAATTTCTCCAGATCAAAATTTTCATGACGGGACCCGTTTTAACGATCTCACGTTAATTATACTATTTTGCCATCAATGTTGTACTAAGACATGATCGATTTGATAACGCGTTAGTCATTGTTGGTCAGCGAGTTCATTGGACTTAGCCGAGAGAAATTTCCACCGACCATCACCACTGCGATCACCCGTGGGACGCCCCTACGCGGTAATGAGCCCCTGCGAGGGTAAATTTCAATAAAGATATAAAAATAAATAAATGCATTCCATTGAATACAGCACCTCGAATAATATAGGAATTCATCATATTAACAGAAGATTTAAACAATTTAGTGGTTTTCGCACAAAAACGGCAGTTTCCCACCACTGTGGGAAGTTATTTTATTAAATTATTGGAGAAGTTTGTCGGAGGGTGCGGTCAGCAAAGAACAACATAAATAAACAAAACCATATTTATTTTTTTTATGCCGACGTTTCGACCTGAGTTTCAGGTCTTCATCAGGGCTATAGAACAAAAGAGGTAACAACAACATTTAGAGTAAAATACAATTGAAAAGGAATAGTATACAAACAAATTTAGAATTATATAAAATATTGAATTAAATCATAAATTATAAAAAAAATCTGTCAATGTTTTCAATTTACTACCATACAATTCCACGATTATCAATTAATTAAAATTTTGTACTATTCAATTATCAGTTACCAATTTTTTATCATTTATGATTTAATTCAATATTTTGTATAATTCTAAATTTGTTTGTATAATATTCCTTTTCAATTGTATGTTGCTAAATTCAATTGTTGTTATCTCTTTTGTTCTATAGCCCTGATGAAGACCTGAAACTCAGGTCGAAACGTCGACATAAAATAAATAAATATGGTTTTGTTTATTTATGTTGTTCTTTGCTGACCGCAGCACCCCCCGACAAATTTCTCCAATCATTAATTTAGTATGTTTAATGTTTACAACAAATACATGATGATATCAACGACAAAATTTGAGCGCAGTTTGAGTAACTTTTAACTTTTTTTTTATGTATACGGAGAGCAGCAGTAACTCTCAACTGTCAAATATTGCGTACTGGATGCCACGCCTACGAATGGAATTGACCATCACCTTCTGGCGTCACTCGCCCTGAAAGCATACCTTCCTTCCTCCCAGTAATTATCAGTAGTAAAGGTTTCTCACATATGTAACCAGGCTACACTATATATTTGGGCTCATCCAGGAGGTCGTCTCTGGAACTGTTATTGATAATATAAACAATGATTTATTATATAAAGCATAACTGGCTTTATATACATATTGTGATATTCTTAATTTATTTGAAATAAATATAAGAGAATTTAGTAATTTTATATATTCTCAGACCTAAAATATACTTTTGAAGATAACAAGATTCAGATGGAAAAATTAAATACTAACTAGATATGAGAATTTTATTTTAAATTATATATAATATTATTGACTCTTATCTCTAGGTGGGTTTTCCAGACAATCAGAACAAAGACTTTAACTAAATTAATGGTTATTTTTACAAATATACTTAAATTCTATGTTGAGAAACACTAACCAATTATATAATCTTCATTGATAAATGATAATTCTCGATGACTTCGTTCTAAAGATGCTACCACAGACAGAAGACAAAGGCTTGGCCCTCTTCTAGCTTACAGGATACGTCCAAACAAAGAGGGACTTCTTCTTGGATGATTCTTGATGTCTTCTTTTTCTCTAGAAGTCTACTACTGGCCGTAGACAAAGGGTGATCCTCACCACCTCTTCCTGGAGACGTCCTAGTTTCCCAGACTCGTCCAATCCAACCGCCATCCAAACAAGTGATCTCTTCTTTCTCTCTTCAACGTTCTCTCGTCGAATAAAAAAAATTACTATGGCACAATCCCTCTAATTCAGGATGAATTTACTTCATTAATAATTGTTATCGTCTTATATTTCTATTTGAATTAATATGTACTATAATTCAATCTACGTACTCGACAAAGCAGTAATTCAAACAGAATTCGGAAGGACGCGTACCGCCATCTTGAATGTTTTGTGACATGCATATTTACACCATATTTGACTGATCAAAATTGCTTGGCTTGCTTTTTTGATCAACAAATAAACAATAATGAAACGATATAAAATAAAACATACTAAAAATCATTTATACATAAACAATAATGAAACGATATAAAATAAAACCTACTAAAAATCATTTATACATAAAAATTTATTAAAAAAGAGGATATTACAATATATACCAGATAATAATTAATTAAGTGGTCTTGAGCAGAACGTTACAACTTGATGAGCTTTGAATGTCTTCCAGAGGCATTGGTGTACTGAACGAGTTTCTACAATAGGAGTATTCATGATGATGTGTTAAATGTTATATGTTTTACCATGTTAAATGTTAT
>NW_027104949.1:864368-873661 GCF_000696795.3 Halyomorpha halys | reverse complement strand
TTGTGACAAAGTTAGGAGCATTGAGGATTTTACGAAGGATTTTGGATTGTAAGGATTGAATACGAGAGGAATTCGAAGGTTTAGTGGAGCCCCAAAGTTCAACTCCATATGTCCAGATTGGCCCTATTACAGTCATGTAGATCAGTCTTTTGTAATGTGTTGGAAGTTTAGACCGTTTGTCCAGTAAGTGCTGTAATAGTCGAAATCAACGTGCAGTTTCCTGTCTTTTCAGTCTTGTGTGAGGATTCCAGGTTAGTTGTTTATCCAAATGTAGTTCAAGGCAGCGGATCTGTACAACAGGAGTATTATAATTAATACATTCTAAACTAGTAATAATATAAAAAACTAACGCTTGGAGATAATTTTTCTTTCTTTTGATACAAAATGTGACTGCAGAGTGGTGTAAGATGAACTTGATCTCTATGAAGAGAGAGGATACAGGCTCTATGACATATTGTTATGTATTGACTTTTTGACAATCCTGGGTATTATTAAGGTGTTTCGTCATCTGCCCCTATACCTGGTCATCGTATCCTTCTGCGAAGCTTTTAGGGCATCCCCGGATATGAAAACATCTGTGTTAAGTTTGTAACATTACCAGAGTCCCCTGAGAAAATTAGATTGGCTAACCTTTAAGTGTTCTAACAAAAACAACAGGTTGTGATGAGGGACCGGAATCAAATTAAGCAGGTGCAGACCCTTCCTAGACATGTCAAACTTTACCACCCCCTCTCGGGCCTGGGGAAGGGAACGCCTTCCTCAGAAGCATTCAGTCACCGATGGCCAATGAAAAATGAGATTCAAAAATAAGGTAATGACCCAGAAGGGAAGTGGGAGAAAAGGACAGGAAATCTAGATCAGAAAAAGAGACAGGCTTAGACGGGTGAGTACCAGGCTTGAGAGAGCAGCAGAAGCCAGAGCGGAGCAAGATGCACTTCGACCAGACGAAGTCGTAAGGGCCACGAGACCTGGACATCCCTTATGAACAAAACGACACCTACAGAACTACATCCTACGGCATCAGCAGCTATAAGTATAAAATTAACCAATAAATAATTAATGTAATAATCTATATTTTATGGCAATCTTTATCTGAATCATTACAATAACTTTAATTATAGTGATAAATTGTAAATATATACTTGGTTTTTTTATGCAGTTTATATACTATTATATAACCCAATATACCACCCTTTATTATACTATATAATTAATGGTAACAACATTTTATAAATATAAAGGTATTTAATTGGTAAACTGGTAAACATACAAATAGCCTTTGGATAAGAATCCAATCAGAATAATAGTATTTTAGGACTCAATATACAATTAATTAGTTAACTTATTTGTGGATAATTGCCTTCAGCGATTATCCTGGCATCCTGATTAAATCTCCATAGCATAATAGCAATATTATCTACACTTTGTACTACTAAATACAACTTGTATTCTAGAGTGTCCTTCGCCAACACTATTTTCACTACTCATTTCTTACTTCTCTCTAGAATGACCCTTATCATTATCACCAAAATTGTTTAATTTAACGAAGTATTTGAATGTTTGAGCTTGCTATGACAAATATAATTTTAAATATACATGTCAAATTACTTTAATATATGTTTTAAATTAATTTTATGTATGTTTAAATTATTTTTATGCTTTAAAGTACTTTTATATTTTACACTATGTTAAATTTTATATATGCTTTTATTAGATTGTTTTTTCAGTATATGTATTTTTATTAGTTTTTTTTCATTCAAGATGTACTCCGTAATTATATTAGGACTTCTGTCTTATTCTTATAGAAAATACAAATATTATATAATGTTGGATAATCATGACTGTATGTGCAGAAAGCAAAAGCAAAAATCAATCCACTTTTTCATAAATTCTCATATAACGTTTGATCTAGTAGGTTTTCATTAAAGTGAACCATACTAATAAAAAAAATTATAGAAAATCCATTAAAATAGCTAAATTTTTACCTAGATTTTATTTATAAAAAATAGATTGATATGAACCTTATTTAGCTCAATTATTTGTGAAATGTTTATGAACTTTTTCAATTATTTCTTTAAGGATTTATTCTGATATTGGATAAGTGTTTGTTTAAATTCAGTTATTTGTTACTCAAATTGTTTAAATTAATATTAATAATTGATAAATAAGTGAATAAGATAAAACTTGCTGATATCACATTCCTGCTTGATTAAGAACTCTAAAAACTCTTTTTCGTTTTTAAAACATATATAAGTATTTGAATGATTGGGCAAATTACATGACAGCAAATATACACTTTGGACTACTAAATACAACTTGTACTCTACTTTAGAGTGTTCTTCACCAACTCTGTTTCCACTACTCATCTCTTACTTCTCTCTAGAATGACCCATATCAGTATCATCAAAATTGTTTAACTTAATGAAGTATTTGAATGTTTGGGCTTGCAATAACAAATATACATGTCAAATTATTTTAATATATGTTTTAAATTAATTTTATGCATGTTTAAATTATTTTTAAACTTTAAAGTACTTTTATTTTACTCTATGTTAAATTTTATATATGTTTTTATTAGATTGTTTCAGTTTCACTATATATATTTTTATTAGTGATCTTTTTTCATTCAAGATGTACTCTGTAATTATATTATGACTTATGTTCTGTTGTTATAATAAATAAATAAATAAATTAATGACTGTCAAGTCTGGTTTATTTAATAAATAATCCCTGATTTTCACATAAATTTCAGATATTATTTAAATAATCAGTGATATAGTTCATTATTCAGTATGTGCATGAAATTTGAGTGTATATTCCAAATTTCTGTACAGGTGAAACTGCAGCCACAGCTAGTTAATGAAGAAAATGTATTCATGGTTTGAAAATAATTTTAGTAAATCTAAACTGTAAGTATATGAGTCTTAAAGATTAAATATTTTTTGAGATTAATGATTTCTTGAAATATTATTATCATTACATATAAAATAGTAAAATATATTTTTGAAAGACATGAATATACATCTTATACTTACCGACTGCAGAGCAAGTATCCGTCAGTGCCGTGTTACAGCAACAATTTTTTAACTTATCTTCTCCATAAGAACTAGGGCAACTGTAAGTCCAAAATATTAACATTAATTTATTGATATATTTTATATTATTATACAAATATTAGCATAGTTATTAAATAGATATAATAAAAATACATAGTCAAATCAATAGTATTTTATTCAATAATTTATGTGGAAGAATTTTAATTTAAAAAGTTAGAAATCTCAATGTTTTAGTCCCCATTTTCGGGATTACATTTTTATTTATTTATTATATTTATTTATTATTATACATATTTTCACAAAATTACCAATTCATTATCAGCATACCCATGTCAATTTTGTCATTTACTTTTAAAAAAATATATGATAGATGAATGGAATGATAGATAGGTTTTTAGATATTTGTGTCCCTTCCATAATTTCTTGAGTGTGTGATATGTATTGGAATGAAAGGATATTAAAAAAATACTCATATGGCTTATAGGGAAAGTTTAGAAAACCTTTAGCTGATGTGAGGACATGTGCAAATCTGTTGTGCTTCGCCGCCTCCTATATTATATACTAACCTAATCTTATAAGTTTACCCCCCTCTCCACATTTTATTAATCCATAATTTTTGAACTATAGCAGTTCATTTTAATTTTTTTAATTTCATCTGTACAATAAAAATGAACTTTTAAATCACTTTTAATTATTTTTATTCTCAGCTATCTCACGCGGGTATAGCCAGGCCGAAAAAATGGATTTGATACAATCCTCTATGTTTTGGCACCATTTTTTTTGGTTACTTGTTTACATAATTTTAAAAATGACTAAATCAAAAAGGAAGTTTTTTTTAATAATTATCGTAACATTTAAATAAAATATTTTACGATTTTTTTTATTTCAAGAAAGTAATAGGCCCAGTATGCTAATCATTAAAAACTAAAGAAAATATTAATTTTTGATAATACAAAAAAATTTCTAAAACAAGAAGTTGGTTCGGGTGGTGTGGTTAGGGAAAGTAACACAAATTATAAATATAATTTGAGGAGAAAGTGGTCAGTAAAAAATACACAAATAAATACAAACAAAAATGAGATAACCACCATAACTGAGAGAAACATAAAAATAATAAGAAAACAATAAAAAAAACAAACTTGGAAATATACGTAACAATGAACAAAGAAGACAGTATTTGATTGATAACAATAGAAGGTGAAATATAATATTATAGAGATGAGAATTATACAAAATAAATGATAAAAAGATAAAATAATAAAATTTTCTTCCGTACCATTCAAGATGTTTATTTATTAACACATTCTGTTTTTTTATCTTTTTATCATTGATTTTGTATAATTCTAACCGCTATAATATTATATTTCATTAATATATTCTTGTTTGAGAGTGGTTTAGTTTATTTAAAAACAAATTTGATCTTTTTTTTTCTCAACTGTATTCTTTTCAAAACTTTCCAACGTTTCGACCCTCTGGTCATTTTCAAGGATACCTACGAACAGTTTTTATTTTTATTTTTATATAACAACAATTTCATTATTTCCTTCACTCAGAAATCAGTATGTAAGTGAAGGAAATAATGAAATTGTTATATAAAAATAAAAATAAAAACTGTTTCTAGGTATCCTTGAAAATGGCCTGAAGGTCGAAACATTGGAAAGTTTTGAAAAGAATGAAGTTGAGAAAAAAAAGGATCAAATTTGTTTTTAAATAAATTATATTTCATTTTCTATAATTGTCAATCAAATACTTTCTAAATTAACAATAAATATTCTTAATTTATTGTTATGTTCATGTTTGTTAGTTTATTATTTTCTTTTTCTGTTTCTCTGAGTTATGGTTGGTATCTCATTTTTTGTTTTGTTTTTTAGCCTTGGTGAAGGCGTGAAATTCAGGTTGAAACATTGACCCAAAATACATAAGTTTTTGTTTATGTTTTGCTGACCATCTTCTGCTCATATTAATCTACAATCAACTTTTAACACCTCATTATATAAAATATTTATTTAAGATGAAGATAGTAAATTTTTTAAAATTTGTAAGCAAAATTATTGCATCGATTGATAACAGAGAATAACATGTTAAAGAATTATAATAATTTACATAATAAAAATAGAGTAGTCCATCTGCTACAGCTGAATTCGAATTTGATAAAACAGCGCCTTACTCACTGAACCACCCTGTACCCCCGAAAGAATAATTTAAAGTTTTTTAAAAATTTAAATGTTGATATATTTTTCCTTGTTATATTAATATTTTAATTCTTGTTTGTGTCAGGTCACAGTTCGAAGGAAATATAAAACGAAATTGATTGCATGGATGGGTGTGAGATATTGTATACCTGAAGAAACTGTAAACCGTTAAAACATTTAAGTTACCTTAACGAAGTAAGTGAAGTTCCAGTGGAAGTCTGTGGCGTGCTGAGGGTACTGTGACTCGGAAACATTCTATCTTGAATTTTATTGTCAAGACGTGCAATGCTTAACGGTGAGCTCACGGTACATGTGTTAGTAATTGGCCTACTGAAAAAATTACTAAGTCCCGAATCTGTAAAAAAACAAAAATTAAATTCAATACCAAAGCAAGTGTTGTTTAAAAAACATTATCTAAAATCATATAATGAGACGAACCTCGTTCCTTTCTATATTCAGATTCCTTCTTCTCGGTTGGCCTCTTGCCTGTATGCAAAATTGCCTTAAAGCGCTTTATTTCAGTCTTAGTATTAGAACTATTTTTGTCAGCACTGTTAAATTGAATTTTATACTAGGAAAATAAAGAAGCATTACTTCTCTGTTTTTGCTTCTATTTACAATTTAAAATATTGACTAACTGATTCTTAATTACTTGAAGTATGCTAGGACAACCTCGTGTCGGCTCAGAATCTATATTTGAAGCGAACTCTTCCACAGTTTCATTCGATTCCTGAGGTAAAAACGGTGTGTCAGTCCAGTCCTTTGAAAGAAAGAAATGCTATTATATTAAAAACGTTTATATTTATTGGAAGATTATTGATTGACTGTGTGTATAGATGAATGGAATATGGTCATGGGTTCGGTAAAAAAAAAACTCAAATAGTAGAATTATACTATTTTATTGAGCCAACGTTTCGCCCCACGTTGCAGGGCTTCGTCAGTTTTTTCTTTTTTTCCTTTTTGTAACTATAGTATTTGTATCTTTTTTAGCCCTGACGAAGCCCTGCAACGTGGGGTGAAACGTTGGCTCAATAAAATAGTATAATTCTACTATTTGAGTTTTTTTTTTACCGCACACGGACCATATTCCATTTGTTTATATTTATATAAGATTATTTATAATAAAAAAACATATTATATATAATCTTTACACTTTCCTGAGACTAGTTATTATTGTTTAAATAAATAAATTTTATCCAATTTTCGTCTCAAAGCAATTTATATTTCTTTATAAGTACAACGTTTCGGCCAATTCAGCCATCCTTAAGGACAATCTAAATACAATATTAGAACCATACCATTTTTAAAAAAACATTATGCAGGTTATTCTGCCCAAGTCAGCAATTTCAGTCCACAATTACCCTATTTTGTCAATTCTTCACATTAAATTAAAAATTAAAACTTTTTTAATCAGAGTCAACCTTCTCTATTACAATTTATCACAATAATAGAGAAAGTTGACTCTGATTAAAATTTTAATTTTTAATTTCATGTGAAGAATTGACGAAGTAGAGTAATTGTGGAGTGAAACTAATGACCTGGACAGCATTGCCTGCATAAAGTTAATGTGGTTCTAAAATTGAATTAAGATCGTCCTAGAGGATGGCTGAATTGGACTTATAAAGAAATTGTTTTGTTTTGTGACTAATTGGGTAAAATTTATTTATTTAAACAATTAAAAACATTTATTATTTTACAAGGAAAAGTTAAAATTTAAATGTAAAATTATTTCATCAGTTGTAATTTCAATTTAAATAAAATATGGTACATTTCAGCTAATAAAATTTCAGTTGCACATTCTAGTTCAAATTCATAGACTCAAACTACTAACATAGAGGAGATTATAAAATGGTTTCAAGCAGGGGGGTCGGTACAAAAACCCTACTCTCCTTCTAAGCAAAAATGATGATGATAAGGAGTGGGGATTAGACCACATCCTTTGAAGGCAACTTTACGTTGAAGTTAATAGGGATTTTGCACATTAATGTGATAGCCGTAAAACTGTTTATTAATCTATAATGAAGATCTATTAAGCTGTTCTTGAGAAATTCATACTTCTATCTCTGTTCTCTTCAGACTCATTAAATTGTCAATTTTAAGGATCCCAAAATATATTTACTATTGTAAAAAATAAGGAGTAAATATAAAATCAAATTAATTTGGTCAATTTTCAATTAATGTTTTATAGAATTTGTCTGTCGTAACATTTTGATCATAAGTAATTTTAAACATAAAAATAGATAAAACTCTAACAAAAACTCTATTCTGCTTAATAATATATCATTACTTTTTCAATATTATCACATATATTATGACAATAAAACCAAATATAGAATGTAATATCAATTTTCATAAACAAATATTATTTCGATCATGTTATATAAACAAACATTAAATATTCAATTAGGGTCTAAAGCAGTGGATCCCAAACATTTTTGCCCTACGGCCGTCTTTCCAGGAAAAATATTACTTAGCGCCTCCAGGAAATTAAATTTTTTAAAATTTTAATAGCAATTAATAGGAAATATGTATTTATTAATGTTTCTACCTTTTTCAAAACAATATATCAAAGAAAGGTGTAAATTAGAAACATCGAAATTGAAATTATGAAACTAATGGAACTCTGAATAGAATATGATACAAAAAAAGGTAAAACATTTGAAATCATCTTAATGAGATGGATGAACCTGTTGTGCTACAACCAATTTAGTAATCCTTGGCTCTATATTTGTCAGCTATAATATTGTTGATCGTGACAACTTGTAGTTATTCTCGCCCCCCAAATGCACCAATGACTATCACCATCCCCCTGAATTTCTGCAGCACCCACCAGAGGGCGTTGGCGCCCACTTTGGGAATCACTGGTCTAAAAGAGCTAACAGAAGAATTCAGTACTATTTTATTTTATGTAGATGAACTAATTGAGAAAAATAACTCCATGATTTCAAGAAAATAATAACTAAGAAAAAAAAAATGGAAAATTTCTATCCTGAAAACTATTATATTAGTGTGCCTGCTTCAAGTTACCAAAAATCGAAAATTGAAAATCCTAATTTTTTAAAAACTTTTATAGCTTAATGGCACCAAATTTGGAGAATGATCCAAATTCTTAATTGGTTAAACTAATAATAGCCATTATTGTTAATATTAATAAATTTAATATCAGATAAAACCTGTGAAACCTAACTATGTGCTTTTACCAAGTCTTTTTACTATTGTTATCATTGTTTTGAGAACATGAGTACTTGGTTATAACTTACAGTTCTGTTTCTGAGTACTGTTATTTCATTGTTTGCTTTCACTTCTTTTGACTTTTTTTTTTCTACTTCTAAGCTCAAGTTGCATTGTTCTTTAATCTCTACTAATTTTGTAGTGGATTTTATTCCATCTTCCAAAAGTTCTTCTGTTTCTTTAGAACTCAGGTCTTCGGTCTGATTAATCGAGTCTTCAGTTTGATTAATCGAGTCTTCAGTTTGGTAAATTGCATCAGTTGCACTATCTTTGATGTGTATGACATTTGATCTTTTTCTCTTCTTTTTGCTCTTTCTGAAAATTTACATTGAACACAGATTAGTCCATTGAAGATTTTTTTGACCTTCCAAAAAAATAATTATAATTTCTAAATGGAATTTGGTCTGGGTGCGGTCAAATAAAACTCAATTAGTAATAACTATTTTAATTGAGCCAACGTTTTGCCCCATGTTGCAGGGCTTTGTGTGGGCTAAAAAAGGGCCAAATTGTAATTTCTATTAAGTTGTCATTAATAGAACTAAAAGGAAAGCATACACTATTAATTGTGATATGTTTTTTGAGTCATTGTGTTTTTTTAAACAAAAAATAAATATTGTAAGTAGATTTTTTTTTTTTTTAACATAATACAAGGCAATCCACAGCAATGGTGCATACTGTCAAACCTCTTGGGAACATTCTTAATTTAATTAATTACATCTGTTCTGGAATATATAAGCTCATTTCATAGCAATAGTTAATGTTAAAAAAATATATATAAATAAAATAAAATAAAATTTTTAAAAAATTGATAATG
>NW_027104949.1:861498-864318 GCF_000696795.3 Halyomorpha halys | reverse complement strand
TAAAAAAATATATATAAATAAAATAAAATAAAATTTTTAAAAAATTGATAATGCTAACTGACATTAATTGATGTGATAAAGATGTAATTAAATATTTCCAGAATGTGAGGGCTATGATTGTTTAATAAAGTTGCAAAATGATATAGTAATTCGGTGTCTATCAAATTACTTAAGTCTGTTAGTATGTGTTTGACAGGTTAGGCGCAGGTCTTACCAATCTGAGATCTGCGGGCGGTGTCGGATCGAATCCAGCTTGGGGCCGTTGACTTGGGATGTTTTCATTGTGTGGGGGTCCCATAAAATGAAAAACTTGACCCGTAAAGTAGTACGTTACACTATGTACATGTTCCTGACAGTAAGCATTTTTAGGTTAGTCGTATGTGTCCAATTCGTAGTCTAGTCAGTACTACAGTACAGTACTGTCATCTGCAGCTTTAGATTGTTGGCTTCCATGGAAGTACTGTACTTTTGTGTAGTATTGGTCCAAGTTTCCTGCCATTTATTTAATATTTGTATTAAAAAGTTGATTTTTAATTAATTTTTCTATAGTATAAATATCTTAAATTAATTATTAAAGTTTCTTAAGTTGTTATGTGTTTCTAAGTTTACATTCATATTTCATATATGTTTCTTGAGTTATTGAGTCTTTAAGTATGTTTTAAATTATTTTTATTGTGTGTATATGTATGTGTTCAATTTCTTGTTGTTGTTGATTGTTGCTTAAAGGCGTAAAACCGTCTGGTCATCAATGCCTATGGCATGATAAAAGTTTTAAAAAAAAATAATAAAAAAAATAAATAAAAAAATAAAAAAAATAACAAAAAAAAAAATCGAATAGGAGTTATAATTTATAAAGAAGGCGATGTGCTTTTAAAAATTCAAACACTAATGTAATTTTAGCTTCCTCATCTGTAAGAGCTTCTGATAAATTGGGGTCAGTCCTATCCTGTTTATTATTGGCAAATAGTGAGTACATTCTTCAAAAATATGTCTAATCGTAAGAATGGACTGACAATATTTGCACATTGGAGGTGGCAGTTTTCTGATCAGATGAGAGTGCGTGAGGAGAGTATGACCTATTCTCAAGCGGGTTAGAGCAACTTCCTCCCTGCGGCTGTTGCGGTAGGATGTTGACCATGGTTTTACTGATCATTTTATTTCTACTCGGAGAGCTTTCAACCCACTTGGCCTGGCATTTTTCTAATATTTGTAATTTAAGGGGTGTACTGAGTTCTGATGGGGTAAGGTTTCTATATATTTTAATCCTGATAAAGCCTTGCAAAGTGGGATGAAAAATTGGCTCAAATTAAATAGTTTCATTATTAATTTAGTTTTTTCTTTTACTGCACCAAATATTATAATAAATATAAATATAACATAATATTCAATAATTGAGATACTTAGAAACAAAGCAACAAAGTATAATTTTTGTATAAAAGAATGATGTTCCAGGTGCGGTTACCTTATATTATAAGGTGGAATTACCTTCTTGTACTTCTTGATTATTTATACTTTTCACTGTATATCTTATTTTTATGATCTTTAATTTACTTTGTTTATTTTTATATAAATGTTCACATATCTTAAATCATATTTAGTCACACCTTAGTTTACTTTTATTTCATGTTATTTATTCTCTTATTTTGTTGCTTTATTTTAGTTGTTATCTTTCTTATTTATATTACGCACAGTAAACAATGAAATCATATAAATAATTATCTAATATTTATAAATTTATAAATAAAATCTTTATTATGAAGACTATATGTAATTTGTTTTTGATCCCACCTTCTTGAATTTCTACTGAATTCAGTATTGGATCCTGTCTCAACAAGTGCTTTCACTATTTGCTGGTCAATTTGTTGTTGTGATGAAAGCAATGTTTTGATCAAGTTTTCATCAATCGTATCCGTCAAGTTTGATGGAGTCTGTGAACATATGCATATGAAATTTGAATATAAAAAATTTAAACGTTCTAAAATAACCAAGCTGACATGGTAAAAAATAAAATATATTCTGTTGAAGAAGTGGTGAACAACTGTAACCTATGAAAGTTTGTAGGCTCAAAACCCTTTTGATTATGAACCATTGTTTTTTAACTTCAGTGCCTGAGAATGGGACAACGGCCTCGAAACAATCTAACTTATAATCTAAAATATAAAAATCAATATATGTATGCGGTGCCATACTTTAGTGACAGTACAAATGTTTCTCTTCGTAGGAGGAGCAGCTTTCATGATATTTGCCCAAATAAACTCACAAAATGTTAATTTCTAGTTGTTTGGATAATATTTTTGAAAATATTAAAAAAACTACTATTTCTACAAAGATAAACGTCATATATTACTTTATAGTACATTTAACTAGGTTTAATTCGAGTTCTAGCAGACATCTGTACTTCTTATGGTTCCTGAGATATATTTTATCATAAATTAAAATTTTTGTCCGAACAACTAAAAATCAACATTTTGTAAATTTATTTTATATATAATTTTTTATTATACTAAACTAGCTTTAGTTTAAATGATGTTCTGTTTGGTTTTCTAGTCTTTTAAGTATTTTTTAAGATAGATTAGATTTTAGATTATATTTTTATTCAGGGCGATCAACATCTAGGTTATTACACCCTTTTTATTTCATCTATCTTCTTGACTTTGACATTTGATAGTTGAATGTAGACTATTTCCTTTTTACACTGGTCGGTATTGGTGGATTATATTTTAGTATAAAGTTGTGTTTCTTTGAGAAATTTTATTATTTTGTCTATGGATTCTTCCGAGTCTTTAAGGGCCAATTCTCTTGTTCGTGGAATTTTATTAT
>NW_027104949.1:859574-861283 GCF_000696795.3 Halyomorpha halys | reverse complement strand
CCAACTTTTTCGGATTCTGTTCCTTAAAAATGCCTTTATGTCTTTCGGCTCGTAAATTTGGAGTGGTGGAACGTTCATTGTAGCAGCCTCTTTAGGAGGTACGAAGTGCCCATGAGTCATGAAATGTGTCTAATCATGTCTTTTTGAAGATATAGAGCTCCGAATGAAAATTTAATTTTTTTAATATTTTGAAACAGCTACCATTTTATATTTTGTGAATTCATTTTTTCGAATATCATAAAAAATACTACTCATAAGAACATAAACGTCATAAACTAATTTATAGTACATTAAATTAGCTTTAATTTGAGTGTTAATAGACATTTGTACCTCAGATGGTTTTTGAGATATAGATTTTTCAGAATAAATTCACTAACTACAGATTTTTGACTGGATTTCTTATGAAATGTTGCCTTTTAAAAAGCTATATCTCGGGAAATATTAAATGTAAATAGCTCTATAATGATTTATATTTTAGAAAATTTACTTTACTTTAAATGATGTTCTCTTAGGTTTTCTAGTATTGTTTGAAAGATATACAGCTCCGAATGACAAATTATTTTTTAAAATGTTTTGAAATAGCCGCCATTTTGTATCCCCCTTACATATACTTGGCAGACTCATTAATTTTTACTAGTAATTATACATAGTTTTCATTAAAGTATTCAAAAGTTGGGGTGAGATAACTACCTTTTTTTCACCCCGGCTCTTCTACTATAAGAACAACGGAGGTAGTTGCAAATAATTGAGTTGTCACTCGGCATAGGCCAGCTGTATAAATTAACCATTATAACATAATACTAAAAAATAAACTCACTGTAAATATTGAATCCAAAGAGACTTCTGACAAGGTAGTAGAGACGTTTGTTCTGGACAGGGGCCCAACGGTAGGTTCACTTTGGTATCCACCTATTAAAGTGCAATTGCATTACTTGATGAGAAACTTTATTACATGCATTTATATACAGTTGCATTCCTCACTTTCCATTCTAAGGCGTGAAGAGAAAAACTGTTGGCAACGAGAGCTAAAAGTACAATTTTATTATCCTGTTACTTAATTCAAATTATTTAGTTGTTAAGTCTGGGCACAAATGTTTGATAGTCACCACAGCAACTGTGTCCAACTCCAAGACTGTAAAATAGTTCACTTTTAACAATATTGCTTTAAACAAAATCTCTGAGAATTAAATAACCTTGATTTTTTATCGGCTTTTCATAGAAAACAACTTAACTGTTAACTGTAAATATAAATTAACTGTTACAGGAAACTTTGAGACAGAATGGCGGACTTACTAAATTTGATTTAATTTTTATTTTGTTTGCCGGTTCTTACTGCCCAGCTGCAGTAACGCTAAAAAACATTTTTTGGCCAAGCGACAAGAATTTATTTTGAATATTTTTCAGAATTAAAAAACCTAAATAAATTAAATAACCATGACACTGCCATCTTCCGGTACTTCGTTATTCGGTAATTCGTTGGTTCGTATATATTTTTAACTCTTCCTATAACCATTTGTCATCACCCTCTCACACGCTTTCTTCCTCTAAATTTTTCTACTTTTTATTTTTTATTTTTACCCTCTCGTAACGTTTTCTTTATAAAAAAAACGCTTAGTCATTGTTGTAACGGCTTTTTTAATTCTGAGTTTGGCCGTCATTAGTGCAGTATCCATTAGGCGTTTGATTTTCCAGCGAACAGGTTCGTTTTT
>NW_027104949.1:853482-858879 GCF_000696795.3 Halyomorpha halys | reverse complement strand
TCTATACTTACTGTGGTTGTTATCTTGTTCTATTTTTAGCCCTGAAGAAGGCTAGAAACTCTAGCCGAAACGTTGGCACATTAAAAATAGGTTAATCCAACTTATTTGTGTTTTACATTAACCGCACCCCCAACCATCTTCTCCTCGTTCATCATCCACGGTCAACTATCTCTCATAATTAATTAAAAAAACTTAACATTTCGATCTCATTAAAGATATAGTTTCCTATTTTATTCTACACGGTTTTATTGATGTCGACATTTATTAATATGACAATTAAAAAATATCGTTATAATAATTAGTGTTTAACAACTAAAATCCTAAATCCAAATTAAACCAGAAACTACTCTTCTTATTTTTAAAACAATTCTCTGGCCACTGTTGATGTACGGCTGCGAAGTCTAGGGGAAAAGAAAAAAATTATATTATTTTCAAAATAAAGTTCTCAGGATCGCAGAGGATCCACCTTGGTTTGTAAAGAAGAGCCAATTGCATCGGGAATTGCGAATGAAGTCAATAGAGGATTACATCAAAAAACGATTCATGAAGTTCCTCTCCCAGTTTATTTATTTATTTATCACCCTACCCTGCCTATTAGGCAATATGGGTGTTCGCAGCAGTGGGTACAACTCATTGCTGCATATGACAAACATTACATAGCTGTGCACACAGTCTGCTCTTACTACAAAATATATCTTCCTCTCCTCCTGAGGCCTTGCTGGTGTAGCTTATTCTCTCCTACCCAGGGAGAATTGAGTAGAGCCCACAGCCTCCTTCCACCCATATACACGAAGGTCTTGTAGTGCGCGTAGTTTTCTTTCTTTTTCAGCTTGCTCTCAGTTAGAACATAGAATACTGTTTCCCTCATCATCTTGGATCTCAGTGCTTCATAGGCGGTACAGGCAAGTAAGATGTGCTCGGCGGTCTCAGGAACCTGACAAATTGGGCATAGATGATCAATGTTTATGCCATGTTCGGCGAGCTTAGCTCGGAAACCCCCATGACCCGTGAGGATTTGTGAGATCCAGTAATCGGGGAGGACCCACGTTGATTCTAGGCGTGAATCAACGGCTGGAAAGTACTTCCTTAGGGTGGCCCCTTTTAAGCAATCCACCCACCGTCGATTCCATTCTTGCAAGGTTTCTTCTCGAAGGATCCTCTTCCATCTATTAGGGCTTTCACCAATACGCGCTTGGAGGTTCTCCGGTAAATCCGTCAGACCTTCCCTCTTTATTTTGTGTCGATAATAGTCTTCCTGCAGGAGAAGATCGATAGGCACTCCTCCAGCTAATACCTGTACCGCCTCATGAGACACTGTTCGGTATGCACGAGTGACTCGCAGGAGAGCTATCCTCTGTATTGTAGCCAACCTTCTCTTCTGCCTTTTCGAGAGATATCGACTCCATGCGGGGGATGCATATCTCAAGATACCCACAACTACTCCTTTATAGATGGTCAATGTTGCTGGGTATCTGAGGCCCCAAAATGCGCCTCCTATACGATTGAGTCCATTAAGAGCAAGGGCTACTCTACTTCTCATGTAGTCTAAATGAGGTGTTAAATTTAACTTTCTACCAAGTTTTACGCCAAGGTATGTCACAATTTCACTGGGTCGTAGTATTTCACTTCTCCTTGTATCCTGAGAGTATTAGGGTGGGCCCTGTCTGTCCTCTCCCAGTTAGGGACAGTTAAAGGAGCAGTGACCTACAACTTGGGAAACCCAACATCAACCCGAAGACTGACGCCCAAAAATTTTTTTGAAAACAATAATAATATAGTGAATATAAGTTATAACGTGGGTAAGGAAAAGTTTTCATTTGTTGTCCCAAGTTTTCCTTTTTTTTTTTTTTTCTATTCATTTCTTATGGTATACTTTACTTAAATTTTGCCTCTTTATCAATTATTATTGTTACATATATTTTCTTCCTCTCAATTTTCATTTTATTCCCATATTTCAATTTTTAAATTATTAATAACTAATATGTTCATACTTCTTTGCATTATATAACTTCATTTTTATTTCATTTCCCTAATTATGTTATTTTATCCACTTTTTCAATTACCTATATATACATTTTATTTCCTGCTTTTCCCATCAATTCATTTTATTAATTCTATTTTGTAAAATTATTCTGTTTATACTTTCTTTTTTATTTTCAATACTTACTGTGGTTGTTACCTTGTTCTGTTTTTAGCCCTGAAGAAGTATAGAAACTCTAGCCGAAACGTAGCATTGTAAAACTTTTTAATTTTTCATTTACTTTGTTCATTTATGTTTAAATCATTTAAGTGTTTGTATCTTTTTTAGCCCTGACGAAGCCCTGAAACGTGAGGCGAAACGTTGGCTCAATATAAATAGTTTAATCACTATTTGAGTTCTTCTTTGACCGCTTTCGGACAATTTTCTTACATTTTTTTATATTTATTATATTATTATTTATAACGATCTTCCAAAAATAGATTTAGTTTTGATTTTGAAAATAGAATAATTTTTCACAGAGAAAGCAATGCTTTTAAAAATAAAAAAATACTTGAAGGCATTTATATATAAATACCTTCGAATGTTTAGAAACATTAATTATGCAGTTAATTTTAAGTAGGAAACGAGAAATTTAAACGAGCAAAATGCTAAGATATTATGTAAAATTAATTTACGATAAAAAAAAAGTTGAATTCTAGATAATTATAAGTAAATCAATTTTACAAATTACATTTAGATTAAAATAAAATGATAATATACCCAATCTGGTTGATGATGTAGATTAAAAATAGTGAAGAATAGAATTTATTATTAAATGTGATTGCGAAAAATACAGATAAATTAAAACATAGAATAGTGCAAATTTTGTAAAGAAATATGTTTTCCCTTATTAGTTTTTTTTTAAAGGTTTATTTTATTATTAGGGCTTAATAGCCTGCAAATTTTTTAAATAAATATTGAAACTGTGATACTAATGCAAATTATAATTAATAATGCTTTTGATACTGTTAATAATAAACTATGATTAAAGCTAATTTTAATGGAATTAATTAATTTGTAATTTTATTAGATTTTCCTTGATGATGACCGAGCGGCCGAAACGTTAGGCATGTAATATGTGTTAATGAAGAAGGTTGAGACTAATTGGTTAATTTTTGTTATTATTAATAAAATAACCAGTCTCTAACAAGATAATAAAATATACATAAATGTGTTTATACTAAAGCATTTTAACAGATTTTAATACTTACGTATTTGTTTTTCATTTGTTTCAGAATTATTTTCAGGTTTTTCTTTCCTTGCTGGTACGTCGTTTTTTTTGGGCAACTTACGAACACTGGGTCTATGACATAAATTTAGGTTTGATTAAGATATAATTTAAACGTGTGTGTATATGTCATGGTGTATATACCACGAAATATACATCGTATGTACACTATATATCGTGGTTCTTAAGATTTTCAGTCAATAATATAAAATCTATATTCTGGAGACGTTTCGAGATTATTATTCTCATAGTTATATCATATAATGAAAACAAGTTTTTGTTTTTAAAGAATTTTACCATCTAATTATTCAACAATTAATTGTACGTAATTCAGATTAAGATTAATAAATCGAAAAAATTCTTATAATTGTTTTATAATGGTTTGTTCTACAAAAAAATCTACACGTACAAGTTCGCAATACAACTAGATAAGAGTAAGGCAAGAGTTTTTAGTTTATTTATTTATTTTTTTGTTTTCCATATCCTACTTGTTCTTTCTAGCTGGTTGGTAGTTAACCTTTATATTTGTGGTTAGCATTTTACCAATTTATTTTCATTCTTCATAATGGTGTCTAATATGAAAAGTGTCTTCATCGCTTATTTGGTAATGATGAAATGAAAAATAGTTTAATATTCTGGGACTAGGTCTCTTTAAAACAATTACAAAGGCAATTTTAATTTTATAATAGTTGTGTGTTTGCAGCTTTATCGCACTTGCTCAGCCTCCACTGGCTCAATACCAGTGATGCGGCGAGAGGGATGAGATGGGATCTTTTGAGCTCTGCTCTACCCCTCACACGTGGGGGATAGATTGGGCTCAGGGATCCTCAGGTCGGTTGTAAATATTGTATATAAGAGTGTAATTGTGACTACAGATTATTTATTATACTTATTATTTTTTTATTTTATTAATTTTTTTTTCATACACATAGTTTATGTTCATTTTCTTTATCCTTCTGTTTGTATATATTTTATTTATTTTATGTACTTTTGTTTTTCATTTAATTATTTATTTTCAATAAATTATGTGGCAGGTTGTAATATCTATCAATTAAATAAAGTTTAAAAAAAAAATTATAATAAACTTTATTGGCATAAAACAGTGGGGCTACACTTAATTATAACTTATATATATAAAAAAAAAGATTAATTAAACTAACTGACTAAATAAAAACAAAACAAAAAGTTAATTATAAAATATCCGTACTATTATAATAATGGGTCAGATTGGTGAAGTAAAAAGTAAGGAAATATAAGGGATTTAAACGAGGAAAGTGTTTGTACATGATGTATGTTAGAGGGAATGGAGTTCCAGAGATATGCAGCTTGTGTAAAATACGATTTATCAAACGCAGCACTTCCGTGAGGTGGAGGGTATATATCAGATACACGGGACCTGGTAGTACGGGATTGGACAGAGAATTTGAATTTCAGGTTTTCTAGGATATAGGAGGAGCGTTGAGTACTAATTACTTGGAATAAAAAGGAAGCTAGGAAATACTGACATCGGGAGGATGGATAGAGCCACTCTAGCTCGGCGTAATACTGGGTTATGTGCGAGTTACATATCACAAAAATCAGTGAAGACTAAAATGACTTTATTCTAACATATTTACAAGAACTACATGTTACTGTTACTCAGTCTCTATCTGCTTACTTCTTACTTAGCTATCTAGTCTAGGAAATATATATGAACACTTGAGAAGAGGGGGTAGGATGAATAGTGAAATAGGAGAAGGGGTTTTGACCAATCGGATAATTTTAGGAAACTAGGTGGGGCCTAGAGAGCCTATGAAATTTAAAAGTAAATATCTGGGGGGGGGAGGCGTGGACTAGAAGCAGGGTGTGAGGCTTCTAAGAAATTAGAAACCAACTTTCATCTGTAAAACATAAAATAGTTAGACTGGTGCAAGTCCTTTGTAAGATGACAGCATGTACCAGCCTAAGTGTCAGCCCTTGCTATTGATATAGGATACTAAGGGCTTGAAAGGGCTGTTAGAAGGGTCTCTGGGCCTTCTTTGAACCTAGTCGTTTTTATTGGGTTCCTTTTTCTATAAAAGGGGTATTCATGATCTTTGGTTTAACATGTTAAAGCGTGTTAAATGGAAAAACTCATGTTAAATCGAAACAAATTGCCTTCTTTTACCAT
>NW_027104949.1:850931-852957 GCF_000696795.3 Halyomorpha halys | reverse complement strand
ACTTCAAATAGGGCTGCTCACAATCCTATAGTTATAACATTTAACATGGTAAAACATTTTACATTTAACACCAAATCATGAATACCCCTAAAATTGTAGGAGAATGTGGACATATGCAACCATATGTCTAAAGTGACATAGGTTCAGATGGGCAAGGGGCAATTGTTTAAATTTATAATACCGGTTCCTTAACTTGCGTATCTCTGATGATCCCGAAAATAAATCGTACTGCTAAATTCATAAGACATTTAAGTTTAGATTCGAGATTACCCGAGAGTCCATCATATACCAGGCAGCCATAGTCAAAGTGGGGGGAAAACAAGAGAGGAAACTAAGAGTTGACGGGTTTTAAGTGGAAGAAGATAATTCTCCTCATTTTTTTTTAATTTTCATAAAATAGGTATTTAGTTTTAAACTAAGCATTAAAATTTGATTTGTTTGGTCTCGCAAAAAAATAAAATATTATTGTTTTGGCATGAGTTTATTTCGACATAAAATATACGCTTGGTCTTGTATACTCAGTGCTAATTTATTTCGTTTTTTCAGTTCCCATTAATATTTAAGAAATTATCAATTAGAAGTTGGGAGTGACTGTAGCAGCGTGGTAACGCGCCTGTCTGCCAACCAAAAGGTTGTGAGTTCGAGTCCTCGGCCATATCTGGGATTTTTTCGAGCATATAATTTACAATACTCACTCACAGCCTCCCCTGGGTATTTGTGAGCCCCGTTAGCCAATGGGTGGCACTCAAAACAATAGGCGTGGGAGTGACGAACCCACTCAATGAAAACCACGTCATGAAACGCGTGGTGTATTTCTTAAGTACATCGCGCTAGGCCTTGGATCTTCACGGCCTGTCGCGCCAATAATAATAAATAATTGGTAGTTATATCTGTTCCCGTTTCGTACATATACTTGACTAATTTCAGATCAAAAGTTGTTCCTAAATAAAAAAACGCTTTCTTAGCCTGTGTGAAATTACCTGAGCATTTCTATCATACTGGAGACACCTTCATCAGGTACTTCTCCATCTTGCTCGTTCGAATGTGCCTCGGAAGAAGACATCTCGCTGGTCATCGTGAAACTCGTCTTCTTCCTCGAGAGACATAGTTCCTCGAAGATTTCCTTCATCTCGGTGGAGTTGCTCTTTTTTATCGTCACCTTCTTACTCTCAGCCCTCGTCCTGTCAACAGCTGACCAATTATTAATAAACAAATGTTACTAAGGATTCATAATTGAGGCACTAGCCTCATTTTTTCCGGATATAGCATTTTTTGAATCCTTGATATCAATTTTATTACTTATCTGAGTTTCAAAGCCGTATCCAACCCAAATCTAAACGTAATCCTCCCATCTATGTTTCGATCTACCCCTTGGATGTTTACTCGTCGATTCATTATTAATTAACATTTTAGGGATCCGCTCGTTAATAAGCCCCACAACCTTACACGCCGTATTCACCGCAGTGCTATAACCTAAATTACATTTCCCAGGTGTAGTTCCCTCAATTTAGCTTTGTGTAGCCTTATACAGTCTCCTGTTAACTCATCCTTTTTTAAGTCCAAATATGTTATGTTATACTTTGTTTTCAATAACCTCAAGACGCTGTTCTACACTTGGAGTAAGGGGCCACATTTTGCATTCGTAAAGAACAGTGAGAAGGAAAATAGTTTTGTAAATTCTAACTTTAAGTTTTGGACAGAAGGCGCGAGATAAGCAATTTCGAAATTGCAATAGAAAAATAACATTTCCTGTCTCTAGACCATAAATTTCGCTTTTTCTAGTTACAGTAGAACCTAAATACTTAAACCTATCTACCTCAACCTCTTCAAATGTATTTTCTCCAATGTCTATGTCACTGAATTTTTCCCGTGTATACAACATATTTCGTTTTATCCTTATCAGTTTTAACCAGCATTCTCATAACATAAAAATATGAATATGGATTTTGGATATTGTATATATAGGGTGTATTCGAAGAATATTGTATATATAGGGTGTATTCGAAGAATATTGTATATATAGGGT
>NW_027104949.1:848221-850662 GCF_000696795.3 Halyomorpha halys | reverse complement strand
ATTCGAAGAATATTGTATATATAGGGTGTATTCGAAGAATAGGTACTGTGGTAAAGCACTACTAATTCTAAGGACTCGGGTTCGTATCCCGTTGAGCAGATAATTATTTTGTGTTACTCTGTAGCCATGAGTCAGCCCCACCCAACCTCTTCAAATTAAGTACCCTTAATTGGGTAAAAATCTGGCTGTCGAACGTGATTCTGACCAAATCAGCTCCTTGTGCAACCGTTGGTCTAGTAACAGGTCTCTTAACCCTTTATGGGTCGAGTGTCGAAATCTCTTAAAAATTTTTTGTAAAAAAAAAAATTATTTGAGAAAAATATTTTGGTCCTAGAATGAATATTTTTTTTTCTTTTTGCCTGAAAAAATAATTCTTTGAAGTCTTCATTTTCTGTCAAATCGCCTATCTCGATCAAATCAATTTTATTGAACGAATAGATTTGATCGAGATAGGCGATTAATAACCATCTCTTGCTTCTCAATATTAGTACTATATTGAAACAATTCGGAATGACCCACGAAAGTGTGGTAAAAGATTTTTTATGAGTGAAACCAAGTTGATATTCGCCTTTAGCACCTCAAAAAAACCTTAAATACGAATTTATAATTTATATACAACATTAAAAATTAATAATTATGAGAGATAGTTGACCGTGGATGATAAATGAGGAGAAGATGGTTGGGGGTGCGGTCAATGAAAAACACAAATAAGTATGATAAACTTATTTTATTGTGCCGACGTTTCGGTAGAGTTTCTAGCCTTCTTCAGGGCTGTTCGCTGGAAGATAGCCTGGAAGGAGCGCCTCTATCTTCCAGCGAACAGCCCTGAAGAAGGCTAGAAACTCTAGCCGAAACGTCGGCACATTAAAATAAGTTTATCATACTTATTTGTGTTTTTCATTGACCGCACCCCTAACCATCTTCTCCTCATTAAAAATTAATATTAAATGCTCTTTTCTAAAGAAAAAAATTATTGACCTACTGTACCCTGAGTAACATTATGTTTTTATAATTTTTCGTAAATATAATTTAGCTTATTAGAAGCAGTGTTGCTTTTTCTTTTATTCCTTGGCAAGAGGTCAATTGATCTGTGAACAATAGCTTTGATACAAAATTATACATAATGAGCTTCAAACCAAAAACGATTAATTTTGTTCAGAACATTTTTTTTAGTTGAGAATTTGGGGATTTCATTATCTTTAAATCTTCCCATGGTAAAAAAACTGCGCGTAAATCGCGCCACTGATCGTGTTCAAAGATTCGACCATTCGATATATATATATATATATATATATAATCGCGCCTTACTACGATGTTACCGCGTTCCCATTTATGTTATTAAATATTCTTCCGCTAAATGGGTGAGCGGTAACACCGTGGTAAGGCGCGATACTAATAACTTTAAGGAACCGGGTTCAAATCAGGCTGGGCAGAAAATTGTTTTCTGTTACACTGAGTTAACCCTGTGGGTTCCGGAACCCACATACACCCATAGCCAGAGTGGTTTCCACTACCAACTAGTGGGTTCCAGAACCACATACCCACACGGGTTCCTCATAAATTGGGGGCCCTTAATTGGGTTAAAATCTGGCGGTCGAGCGTGATTCTAACCAAATCACCTCCTTGAACAACCGTTGGTATAGTAACAGTGCTTCCTTACAGATTTTAATTTTTAAATTTAATTCTTCAGGTAAATACTCACATATTTCTTCAACTTCAGCAAGTAGTGGATCCGACTCACTGCTGACATCCTTCGAGTTAGATGTTCTTTTGTTTGAGTAGTGCTTGCTTAAACTGGGTCTAAAACAGATACAAATATATGAATTTTGAAATTTAATTAATATATATTTAGAATTCTTATTGCTTTATTTATGATTAAGACAGGTTCATTAAAATTGGCTTGATAATAATTTCTAAATGGAAGACCGGGTGCGGTCATATAAAAACTCAAATAGTAATAACACTTTTAATTGAGCCAACGTTTTGCCTCACATTGCAGGGCTTCGTCAGGGCTAAAAAAGATACAAAAACTTAAAATAAGTGAAAAATTAAATGGGAATGGAATGGAAATTAAAAATTAAATTAATTAAGAAAAGTAAAAGGTTATAGACAATAAATGAAAACAGAATTAATAACTGATAAGAAGAAGAAACATAAAAGAAAGTACAAATTAAGAGATTGAAAAAGTCAGAGAGACAAACTCTGTTCTCATCCCCCTTTTCCATCTCTTAATTTGTACTTTCTTTTATATTTCTCCTTTTCATCTGTTATTAGTTCCGTTTTCATTTATTGTCTATAACCTTTTGTTTTTCTTATTTTTTTAAAAATAATTTATTTAATTTAATTTACAACTGTACAAAATAATACAATAGGTAAATATGTAGTATGTTTCATATACACTTGAAAATCTTGGGAAGGAACCACCCATTGGTGGTTCTTCA
>NW_027104949.1:846022-847886 GCF_000696795.3 Halyomorpha halys | reverse complement strand
AGCAATCGGAATCTACGAGCAGTTTCTTGTCGTTTCAGTCTTGTGTGTGGATTCCAGGTAAGTCTCTTGTCAAGATGGAGTCCTAAGTATCGAATCTGTTCAACAGGCATTAGTGTTTTTTTCTTATTTAATTTACTTTTTACTTTTTATTGTATTACCTTTTAATTTTTCAGTTACATTTTTACTTATGTTAAGTGTTTGTATCTTTTTTAGCCCTGACGATGCCCTGAAATGTGAGGCGGAACGTTGGCTCAATATAAATAGTTATTACTATTTAAGTTTTTATTTAACCGCACATGGAAAATCTTCCATTTATTAATACACACGGCCAATCAACGATTTTCCACGATAATAATTTCTTTAATTTTTTCTTTCTTTGTAAACCTATTTTAATTCATTTATATGTTTTTAAATGTATTTAAAATGCTTTTTAAAATTATTTATTTGTTCTTTTAAACTGGTCTAGTGCTATGGCTACACTATTATTGATTTATTTATATATTGCTATAATTTCTATTATAGTACATTTAATTTGTGTAATGGATTAAACATGTGTTGTGGACCACTGAAGAGAGTATGAAGAAGTGAAATAGGGAGAATAGCACATTGAATGAAAAGGTAAATTGTATTTTGGCTTTGTGCGAGAAGAGGAAATGAAAAATAGAACAATTACAAAGGCAATTTTAATTTTATAATAACATTTATTGGCCATGAAACTGTGTGGCCACACTTAATTATAACTTATATACAGAGAGAAAAAAATAGATTAATTAAAAACCTAATTGACTAAATAAAAACCAAACAAAAAGTTAATTACAAGATATCCGTACTATTATAATAGTACGTCGGATTGATGTAGCAAAAAGTAGTGAAATATAAGAGATTTAAACGAGGAAAGGTTTGGTGCATGATGCACGTTAGAGGGAATGGAGTTCCAGAGATATGAAGCTCGGGTAAAATACGATTTATCAAATGCAGCAGTTCGGTGAGGTGGAGGGTAGATGTCTGATAAACGGGACCTGGTTGTACAGGATTGGACTGAGAATTTGAATTGCTGGTTTTCTAGGATATAGGAGGGGCGGTGATTACTAATTACTTGAAATAGAGAGGAAGCTAGGAAATATTGGGATCGGAAGGATGGATAGAGCCACTTCAGCTCGGCGTAATACTGGGTTGTGTGCGTATCTCTGCTGATCCCGAAAATTCATAAGACATTTAAGTTTAGATTCGAGATTGGCCGAGAGTCCATCATATACCAGACAGCCATAGTCAAAGCGAGGGAAAACAAGAGAGGAAACTAAGGGTTGATGGATTTTAAGTGGAAGGAGCTATGGTTCGATGGGCAATGTGTAGTTTCCAATTTAAAGTTTGATCAAAAATTATACCAAGATTTTTGACTGACGTATGGAAGGAGAGAGAGTATTTATAGAAAAGAGAAAAAATAAAATAAAAAGTACTAATACAAACTATAATATAATAAAAAAAATTATCCACTTTTTCTCTCAACTTTTTATTTTAAAAACCTCCAACGTTTGCCCCTTAGGCCGATTTCAAGAAGGCGACCTTAATCATTAAGTTGTGTTGTTTTTGTAGGCTAATTACCCATATCTTGTATAAACCACATAAATATAAAAGCAATTTTAGTGGAATAGTTTTTTTAGACATGGGCAATTACCCTGCAAAAAAGACAATTTAATGAATTATGACATCAATGATTAAGGGGCGAAACGTCGGAGGTATTTTATAATAAAAAAGTGGATCATTGAAGTTTGTGTTAATAATAATATAAATCACTCTCAAACAATCAATATATTAAATCATTAATCTGAAATAAAAACGTTAAGAAAGAATATATATACATATA
>NW_027104949.1:842949-845972 GCF_000696795.3 Halyomorpha halys | reverse complement strand
AAATATGAAGAAGATGGACTTAGTTGCGGTCAAAAAATAACAAATAGTTTATAACTATTTAATGTCCGACGTTTCGCCCCACTTTGCAGGGCTTCATCAGGGCTAAAAATATACAAAAACAACTGTTTAAAGCGATAGGTTAAACAGACAAAAAAAATAGTCTAACAGGAATGAAATGTCGAATCGTCAAATAATCTTCCTCGAAAGTATCTCTAATTTGGTTTATTTGAAATGAATAACCAGTTTTCGTTGTTGGCAACAGAGTTAGATGATTATGAAACTAATAGCTAAAGTTGCCATGGATACGATATTTATTTATCAATGGTTCATTCATGAGTTAGGGTCGTAACCATGGCAATAGCTAATTTTTGCCCACCTCTAGTTGGCAATAATAAAAAATGATAACAACAAAATATTAGCGAAATATAGTGAGCCCTGTATTTTTATATTTCCCTTCGATCTACTTTTGTATTTGTTATTATTTCTGTTTTCATTATGTGACTAGTAATTTTTACTCTGTTCATTTTCATTTATTTATAAATTTCACATATTTTACAGCTATACATTAGTTAATTTTTTTTTTATATTATATTATTTTCTTGCTTTGTTACATAATTTTAGTAATTTGTATCTTTTTTTAGCCACGATGAAGTGGGATGAAACATTGCCTCATAATAAATAGTTTCTATACTATTTTAGTTATTTTGGCTGCCCTAAATTCGAAAGTTTGTACGATAGTAATACTTTCCCTTATTATATACACCATATATAAGTAAGCGAAAGTAAAAATTAGAGTTATAGAGAGCTGACAGTATTGAAAAGAAATTTTGATAAATATGATGAACCTTTGGATGATAAAATAATAGGATAAATAGGAACATTCCAAATAAAAGTAATATATATTACGTTAACATTGCTATGAGGGAAGACACGCATTCATCGGGAACTTCTCCAGGGAGAGCAACTTCCTTCTCTGGCGGCGTCTGTGTCCCTTCTGCCCTTTTCATCACCCTCCTCGAAAGGCAGAGGTCATCGAATACTTTTCCAATGTTTTCAGTTTCTCTGGCCAGTACCGACATCTTACCTGTTTTAATATATTTACTAAAATAAATTGATTTATTGTTGTTCGGACAAAATTTTATATGCAAATATGATTTAAATTTTTATCCCTACGAAGATAGGTTGTTTATAACTACTTTATATTACATTAAAATATATTTAATTTGATAACTGGCAGACATCCGTACGCCCAATAGTTCATAAGATATATATAGTTTCATTAATCAAAAATTTTGTTCAAACAACTATAAATCAATATTCTGTGAACTTAGTTTGGAAAATATCCTAAAACTATTACTCTTACGAAGATAAGATGAACTTAATTTAATTTGAGTGGTGATAGACATCTGTACGTCTCATTCTTTCTGATATACACAATAAATTCACAAAGTACTGATTTTTCGTGCACTTTTTTCAATGAAATATCTATAACAAATTCTTATAATATTGTGGCCAAAGATTATTTCAATTTTTCTGTTAAATATCCTTGGTTTACCGTTTCCAAAGTATGTTTTGATGTTGAGCTTATCTATATTTGAATTGGATCATATTGTGATATCGATATTAAGTGTAATTATCGATATGAAACAGTGCAGTAAAATATAATTATTTTAACCTTCCAAAAATTTTTAAATTATTAATATTTCATTATAATGAAAATCACTGATAAAATATTGCTATGGCCAATAAACATTGTTATAATATCGTTGCCAAATTAACTAGGTATTAATATTAATAAATTTAAATATTCTATTTTCAAAATTCTCCAAAATATTAAGATTTTTCATTAATGGAATTTCTGTATTTTCCTGGACAATCGGTGCAGGGTTTGATATTGATATTAAGTAGAAATGATTGGAGAAGTTTGTCGGGGGGTGCGGTCAGCAAAGAACAACATAAATAAACAAAACCATATTTATTTATTTTATTTTGTTGGTATAAAATAAATAAATATGGTTTTGTTTGGGCATAAAATAAATAAATATGGTTTTGTTTATTTATGTTGTTCTTTACTGACCGCACTCCCTGACAAACTTCTCCAATCATTAATCTACGGTCAACTATCTACACCTCATTATTAAGTAGAAATGTTGGAATGTTTTGAATGTCAATATTTTAAATGGATATTATATGTAAATATCCATTATTTAAATTATAGATTATTGGAATATTTATGTTTTTAACTTTTTTTTTTTTTTAAAGCGATTTAGGCAATTGACATATTTAATTATATTATAGTTAGTGTTGAATGAGTGTTGTAATATTTGTTATAATTATGTTATGGCTGTCATAGCGTTGTATTGCTTTACTGTTATTAAGAATATTTTATGTTTTCATTAAGTATTATGTGATATAGAATCTTTAAATTTTTTTTATGTTTCAATATTTAAATATTGATAGGATATTAATATCCCACTAAAGCCTGTTAAACAGATTCTGATAATCAGAGTTTTGGGGCTCAACCAAACCATCAAATTCCTCTCGTCCGATATCAAATCGGCCCGAAATCCTCCGTAAAATACTTGATGCTCCTTATTACGTCACTGCAGCTCCTAAGGAGCAAGAAGAAAAAATAAAAACCGAAGAGCTTCTTCAAAAAGTAAACATTAAAAGTCCAAGGGTTGAGACTTGCCGATTGAAATGGATCTGGGCTGTACACTTGGCCAGAATGAAAGACCAAGGCTTGCACGGAGAGGATACCGAGAGAGGACAGCACGAAAAGGAGGCGACCACATCGCAGGTGGAGGGATGGACTAACACAATGTGTAGGCAAAAACTACTGGGTGGTTGCGAGGTACAAATCCAGGTGGAAACAATTTTTAAAGACTATTTAGCTTGTTTTTTTCCGTTCGTTGTATGGTTGTGAGGACTCTGTTTTATTATTTATGGTTTTGTATATGTATCAATATTTATGGTTTTGTATATGTATCAATATTTATGGTTTTGTATATGTATCAATATTT
>NW_027104949.1:826830-842899 GCF_000696795.3 Halyomorpha halys | reverse complement strand
TATTTATGGTTTTGTATATGTATCAATATTTATGGTTTTGTATATGTATCAATATTTATGGTTTTGTATATGTATCAATATTTTTTTTTCTTGTATCCTGATATAGCCAACTACTATAAATTCCTCCTCATGGGAGAGGCTTTTGTCAATACTGATGCCAATAAACTATTATTATTATTACGTCACATATAAATTCATCCATGATGACCTCAACATCTCTTTCGTGGCAGAATTAACCTGAAAGAGATGCAATTTCTCTCATTCGGAATCCTTACCCTCTAGTTATTAATCTCTTATCCTTAACCATCCCAGACAATCTTCTGAGGCGTCTAAAAAGAAGGCCTCGCCATATCTAATGTAATGATCAAAGTACTATCGGTTGATAATTTCAATAAATAAATAAAAAAATAGATATTTTTTAATATCGACATTTTAGTGTCGATATAATATAGATATCGATATTTTGCTTCTGATATCTCGATCCTACATTGATGTTGATGTTAACAATTACTGCTGTCGCAGCCATCGCCATCGTTTAGACTACGATATTCACTGTTGTGACAATCCTGTCGCACTAATAGTAAAACTATCTGCCTGTGAGTAACAACTGACATGAACAAGCATTGTCGCATGTTATAACCTCATAATACTAACCTTATACATAGCATGTAACCTTGTATGTATTCTCTTTTTTATTTATTGGTGATAATATGCAATAAATATTAATTATATTTATCGTTATAATTATCAATAATTCACTCATTTGTACTACTGAACGCGAGGTTATGTTCACAATCTTGTAAACAAATACTGTTATTATATTTTTTGGTGGGATTGGTAACCAACCTATTCTAACCATAGTGGGAGGGACGATTTTCCATTCTGTGGAATCTCCATGAAATAAAAAAAACGCCCAGACCAGAATCGAACCTCTCAACTCTGCTATAATATTACTTGCACGACAGATGTCTATCACTTGGAAACAGGCCCTTATTTATCAGAATTATTGAAAAAATATGTAAAAAAGATACCTGAAATTGTCTGATCACGTTCTTAAGTGTGTTTTGTCGCTCTTTCTTCAACAATTTTCTTCTGCTGGGATTGGATTTATCCGTTACATTGGGAAGTCAGTGACATTTGGCTCAGGCAAAACTGGTCACTGTTGTCATTTCCTCCTTGAAATATAATCCATATTCTGGAAATCACCGAAAACCTTAATTTTATCTTCAGGGTCTTGTTTAATATAGTGAAAAGAAATCCACCATATCACTGTAAATTTATCGGTATGTTACAATCTCCACTTGGTTACATACCTGCGCTGTGTTTTTTTCCGAGGGAGAATCTTGTTAAAGTTGATTTTGTCACAGCAAGATTTACGGCACAAAATATGTAACATGTGTTAGGGAAATTTTATTTCTATATTGTTATTATGAAAAAATATATATAAACAAAATTATAATTTTCGAATGTTGTCTGGTCAATATGAATGATGAGTTTATTATATTGTATATGTTTTGTTGGGGACCAGAAAGAAAAAAAATAGATACCTACTTTCGCATTAAACCTTCTCTTCTTTTTTAACTAACTCATATCTCTCGTATGGTATCGGGGCAGGGTAGAGTCATTTCTCACCTCTCGATCTCTAGCCTTCTTGATTTCAGTTGAGTGATTCCTATGTTCATTGCCAGATCTGATAATACCCTGTAAAAGTAGAGGTTAATCGGAATGATAGGATGAGGATATTCATGATTTAAGTCAATAACGTCAGTCTGGCTTGTGAATGATGACTGTCAATCTGAGTGACTTTCATTATTTTAAAGATGTTTTATTAATTTGTTTTCTTCGATAGTAACACATTTTGGTTGGTGATAAGTTGGAACAGTTGCATATGTAGACTTCATCTTGTTCTGAACTTTACGATTTTTGAATTGAAATTAAAATACGTAACTTGTTTTGTTGGAATGAATTTGGTAGTTCTGTTCTCAGATTATTAGAAAACAAAGTAAAATCAACAAACAAATGACGGAATTGATATCATATTTTACAGACCCAACCCACACTAACACAGTCATAGCAACATGATGACACAACAAAACTTTTCTAATAAACCCTTAATGACCTTACTACTGCATCACAAAATCTGCTGTCACACATAACATCTATTGATACCATTATCACTACTGGAAAATCCAAACAAATCCTACCAAATCACATTTACTCTCCGTCGTGAATCTCTACTCTGCTGCTGTTCACTATCTTTTTTTAATATCCCACTAAAGCCTGTTGAACAGATTCACTACTTAGGACTCCATCTTGACAAGAGACTAGGTATCCCCATACTAGACTGAAACGACAAGAAACCGTTCGCAGATTTCGATTACTTTAACACCTACTTTACAAACTCTCTAAACTTGTTATTTACTACAAAAAAAATCTTATACACTATCATAATCACACCAATTGGGCTCCACCAAACCATAAACTATCCCGTATCCTGACAATCCAAAATCCACCGTAAAATCCTTGATGCTCATAATTACGTTTCAAATAAACTCATTCATAAAGACCTCAACATCCCATTCGTTACAGATTTTGTCCGAAATAAATATTCCTCCTTTCATTCCAAAGTCCTTATCCACCCACCCATTAGTATAATCTCTCATCCTTAATAACCCTGATGATCCTCCGAGGTACCTTAAAAGAAGATGGCCACGGGATCTTCTAATTTTTTTTTTTTACTATTTATTTATTGTAATTTACAACTGTACAAAATAATACAATAAGTAAATATGTAGTATGTTTCATATACACTTGAAAATCTTGGGAAGGAACCACCCATTGGTGGTACTTTAAACTAGAAGGTCCCGTGGCCATCTTCTTTTCAGACGCCTCGGAGGATTATCAGGGATTGTTAAGGATGAAAGATTAAGAATTAATGGGTTAGGATGGTTAAGGAGTTTGGAATAAAAAGACGCATATCTGTTTTGGGTCAAATCTGTAACGAATGGGATGTTAAGGTTCTAATTTAAAACAACGATTGAAGTACTACCATTGGGTGGTTCCTTTCCATGATTATCAATGTTTTATAACATTTATTTATTGCATCATTTTTTAAGCAATTGTTACCAGTGGAACGGTCCTTCACGTTCCATTAATTCCATGGCGTAGCTTTAGGCAATAGCTAGACTATACAAAATATATGTATGTTTCACAGTGATAATTGTGTTGACTAGGAAAAAATCTATTTATGATAAACCTGTATCAGTAAAAAATATATAGATTTCACCACATCAATTTGTAGTATTATAAAAACACATATTTAGAGAAAACGTTTAAAGAAGACAAGCCTAATTTCACTACTTCTTTGCCTGCTATAAAAATTGTCAATCCAAAAAGTGTCAGTTCAAAAACTCCTTCTTTAGCCAAAGAAAAATCCAAACTTTGAATTAATAAATAATCCTTCCAAATTGGCTGAAAAGGTTTAACTGAAATGTTTTAGTTCACATTAAATATTTAAATTTTTTTTGTTGTGAATATTGTGTTATTTTTCGACTTTCATTTAAATATTGTATAGTTGAAGATATAGTGTATAATATAACTTAGTTTATTCAAAAATGTTTTTTCTTAAAAACCACCACATATAAAAAAATGGGTAAAGAATTGCGCTACACGTTTATTTAGTAACTATAGTTCTAAAGGACACAAATATCTAATAGACAAAAATATATGAATACTATTTTTTTAATTGTTGAGGTGAAAAAAACTTCCAAATAGAATAGAAGCTATTATATTGTATATTTTCCTTAAACAACGTTTTGGGACAATTATCTAATACTCCTGCAATCCAAATATTTGCCACATTTTCAAATTCCATATTGAAATCATTTCACCTATACACTTATAGTTTTAAAATGTATTATAACTACATTACTTAAATTATTATCTTTCACTAGTCAAATATTGTTTTCAGAAATAATGGAAGATAACAATTTTAAACTATAATTGTATAGATGACATGATTTCAACATAGAAATTGAAAATATGACAAATATATGGATAGCAAAGATAAATGAGTATGGGATAATTGTCCCGAAACGATGTAGAAGCAAAATATAGAATGGGTTATATTATATTTGGTTTTCAATATATTCTATTAAAGTTTTTCAATTTTTTTTTTTCGAAAATCGAGAATAGAATAAAGTTTGACGTCAATATTTGAAGAAATGTATTATTAAAATGTTCATTTGCTTCTCTTGTATAAATATAATTATGAAAAAATTAGCAGAATTCAAGAATTCAACTGCGAAATGGAGTAACTGCTACTGATCCATTGTCCTCATCTTGACAAAGTCCACAAATTATTTTTAGATATTTTGTTTACAAGTCATGATTTTAACCAAGATTGTAGTGACCATGCTACTACCTGTTGGTCACCGATCATGTTACCGATTGACCGATATCTAGCTGCCGCAACGGAAACTACTTCAGCCCTCAAGCAAACATCATACATTGAAATGCATTCCCAAAAAACTTTATAATCGTGTTATATGTTGTAATATTCTTAAATGTATTATTAGAATGAATGGGTGTTACAATAGAATCTTCTGATCCACTAAAAGCTAACATCTTACATATAGCATCTCTCGATGGCGTTCTCCTCCTTAAGAGACAGTGAGAACAATATACACAGTGGATCAATACTTTTAGTACAAGAGCCCAAGAGGAGAAAAAAGTCAGTTATCACACCCCAACTTTTGATTACTTTAATGAGAACTATGTATAACTAATAGTCAAAATTGATGAGTCTGACAAGTATAGGGAGAGGGAATAAAAAATGGCGACTGTTTCAAAACCTTAAAAAACACTAATTTTTCATTCGGAGTTCTATATCTTAAACACTACCAACAACACTAGAAAACCTAAGAGCACATTATTTAAAGAAGTGTAAATTTGCTGAAATATTAGCCTTAAAAGAGCTATTTACGACCAATAGTTCTCGAGATATAGCTTTTTAAAAAGTAACATTTCATAAGAAAACCATTCAAAAAACGGTAGTTAGTGAATTTATTTTGAGAAATCTATATCTCAGGAACTATGTGACGTACAAATGTATATTAGCACTAACATTAAAGCTAGTTAAATTTACTATAAAATAGTTAATAATGTTCACCTTTGTAGGACTAGTAGTTTTTATGATATTTGACAAAATAAACTCACAAAATGTTAATTTCTAGTTGCTCGTATAAATTGTTGGATTTTTGAAAAAATATATCTCTAGGTGCACTAAACGCACATATGTCTGCCAACACTCAAAATAAAGGAAATTTAACTTACTATAAAGTAATATATGACACTTATCTTCTTAGGGGTAGTAGGTTTTATGATATTCACATATGAATATAAATCTGGGAAATAAAAATTTGTCCGAACAACTATAAATTAATTTATATTAGCAAATTTCATGAAAACCATTACTCCTACGAAGATAAACAACATAAACTACTTTATAGCTCATTAAATTATCTTTAATTTGAGTGTTAATAGACATCTGTACGTCAAATGGTTTTTGAGATATAGACTTTTCAAAATAAATTCACTAACTACTGATCTTTCAGTACGTACCATATATTTTTATGAAATGTTGTTTTTTAAAAAGTTAGATCTCGAGAACTATTTAACGTAAATAACTCTTTTAAGGCTAATATTTCAGCAAATTTACTCTTCTATAAATAATGTGCTCTTAGGTTTTCTAGTGTTGTTGGTAGTTTTTAAGATATAGAGTTCCGAATGAAAAATTAGTGTTTTTTAAGGTATTGAAACCTCCGCCATTTTTTATTCCCCCTACCTATACTTGGCAGACTCATCAATTTTGACTAGTAATTATTCTCAGTTTTCATCAAAGTAATCAAAAATTGGGGTGAGATAACTGCCTTTTTTCTCCTCTTGGACTCTTGTACTATTTCCAGTAACGTTTATTTCACTTTACCTTCCTTGGATCTGTCCAACTTCCTAACCCTTTAAGCTATTTCCTGTAGGATTTTTCATCCTCTTTCCTACTGCTAGGCTCTTTCCCTAAGGAGTCAACCTTCGAGCACTTCGAGCTAGTCCCCGTAAAACGTATCCTGTCTATCTCCTAATTAGATGCCACGATTACCTGTACGAAGACGATTAATTGAGGCTTTCTAGCACAGACTACCTCTCATCTTCCATTGGAGTCGGAAACATCTAATCTAACAAAATCACTTCGACAAGATTACATACTTGGTCCAATCAAGAGAAAAGGTTAAGGATCAGGTGAGATTTCAAACATTTAATTTTTTGAAGTAATTTTATTAAAAAATACAAAATAAATATCTTAAAAATATAATAAATAAATATAAAAATATATAGAGAAAAAATAAATAAGAATTTTTAATACAATGTGAGAAAGTTTAATAATTTTAATTACTAGGAACTGAAAAGATAATAGAATTTAAACATCCATGATATATTGCATTTTTCAATCAGTTTATGAAAAAAAAAAACGTAAATTACCTTAAATAATTTTTAAAAATATAATAATTTTAAAACCAAAGTCCAATGTCAGTCATTTGCCAGTAAATCGATATAACGTGACGTAATTAGTTATATATTGAGATCGGTTATAGATTGTCGAATATGTCAATTCCATGACAACGAAATCCCAATCGTTACGGTGGTAAGAATTATGGCACATTCCAATCATATTTGTTTTATTTTTGATATTAAGCCATAGCTCTTCTTAACTAAATAAGATAGCGCCCTTCATATACGAGACTATCTTATATTTATGTCAAACTCGTCTGCCTTTAAAATATTTTTATATTATTCTTAAAGAGTAAAATCTTAATGTGCAAGCAACTTTTCTAATTTAATTCTGTGTTACGTATTTAACAACTTAGGCTGATCCGCGTATTTGATTATTTTAAGTTATGTTTTCTATCATTTATTTAATATTAATATTGGTTGTGATGAAGATCTCATAAGAGTTGAGTTGGAAATACCGATTTGTGCCAGCTTAAAGACTATATATTTTATATTTAATATTGGTCTTGGAGTTTCAGTGAATAGTATTTTATCAAGTAGGAATTAAAAAGTAATTTTTGATAATGTCTATTTTATGTCTCTCCCTTTCTAAGTAAACGTTTTGGGAATAAATATGGTTCAGAATATATTTTTAATATGAATATGTTTATTTTATCTGAACTATAAAATACGTCATGTAATTACAGTCATAGTCAAGTATGTATCATTTTAAAGTCATGGTTGTCGCTAACCTACGCGCATTCTACAACACATGTATACAGTCTCATTGTTCAGTATGAGTCAAGTCACTGTTGTATTTTTAGTCATGGTCACGTTAGTATTATTTTATTATCCCTTGACCTGAAAATCAATGTCCTTCGGTCACAAATTTACCGTCTCATTGTTCAGTATGAGTCAAGTCACCTTTGGTATTTCGATCATTGGTCACGTTAGCATTCTTTTATTATTCCTTGTCCTGAAAACCAATGTCCTTCGGTCACAAGTTTACCGTCTCATTGTATATTATTTATTATTTTAAAGTCATGTTTGTCGCTAAAAAGTCACTGTTTCATTTTTGGTCAAGGTCTCCTTAGTATTATTTTGATGTCATTCGTTTGTTAGTCATTGTCCAGAAACCAATATCCTTCAGTCATAAGTTTACCGTCTCATTGTTCGGTATGAGTCAAGTCACTGTTGTATTTTTAGTCCTGGTCACGTTAGTATTATTTTATTCTTCCTTGACCTGAAAATCATTGTCCTTCCGTCACAAATTTACCGTCTCATTGTTTAGCATGAGTCAAGTCACTGTTGTATTTTTAGTCCTGGTCACGTTAGTATTATTTTATTCTTCCTTGACCTGAAAATCATTGTCCTTCCGTCACAAATTTACCGTCTCATTGTTTAGCATGAGTCAAGTCACTGTTGTATTTTTGGTCATGGTCACGTTAGTATTATTTTATTATTCCTTGTCCTGAAAATCAATGTCCTTCGGTCACAAATTTACCGTCTCATTGTATATTATTTATTTTTTTAAAGTCATGTTTGTCACTAAAAAGTCACTGTTTTACTTTTGGTCAAGGTCACGTTAGTATTATTTTGATGTCATTCGTTTCTTAGTCATTGCCCAGAAACCAATATCCTTCAGTCATAAGTTTACCGTCTCATTGTTCAGTATGAGTCAAGTCACTGTTGTATTTTTAGTCCTGGTCACGTTAGTGTTATTTTATTATTCACCTAAAAATCAATGTCCTTCGGTCACAAATTTACCGTCTCATTGTTTAGTATGAGTCAAGTCACTGTTGTATTTTTGGTCTTGCTCAAGTTAGTATTATTTTATTATTCCTTGCCCTGAAAATCATTGTCCTTCCGTCACAAATTTACCGTCTCATTGTACACTATGAGTCAAATCACTGTTGTATTTTTGGTCATGGTCACGTTAGTATTATTTTGATGTCATTCGTTTGTTAGTCATTGTCCAGAAACCAATGTCCTTCAGTCATAAGTTTACCGTCTCATTGTTCAGTATTAGTCAAGTCACTTGTATTTTTAGTCATGGTCACGTTAGTATTATTTTATTATTCCTTGTCCTGAAAATCATTGTCCTTCGGTCACAAATTTACCGTCTCATTGTTCACTATGAGTCAAGTCACTTTAGTATTTTTGGTCATGGTTACGTTAGTATTATTTTGATGTCATTCGTTTGTTAGTTATTGTCCAGAAACGAATGTCCTTCAGTCATATGTTTACCGTCTCATTGTTAGGTATGAGTCAAGTCACTGTTGTATTTTTGGTCTTGGTCACGTTAGTATTATTTTATTTTTTCATTGTCCTGAAAATCATTGGCCTTCCGTCACAAATTTACCGTCTCATTGTTCACTATGAGTCATGTCACTGTTGTATTTTTGGTCATGGTCACGTTAGTATTATTTTAATGTCATTCGTTTGTTAGTCATTGTCCAGAAACCAATGTTCTTCAGTCATAAGTTTACCATCTCATTGTTCAGTATTAGTCAAGTCACTGTTGTATTTTTAGTCATGGTCACGTTTGTGTTATTTTATTATTCCTTGAACTGAAAATCAATGTCCTTCGGTCACAAATTTACCGTCTCATTGTTCAGTATGAGTCATGTCACTTTTGTAATTTCGATCATTGGTCACGTTAGCATTCTTTTATTATTCCTTGTCCTGAAAATCAATGTCCTTCGGTCACGAGCTTACCGTCTCATTGTATATTATTTATTATTTTAAAGTCATGTTTGTCGCTAACCTACGCGCTTTCTACATTTTAGGAATAAACTTGTTCGTACTTCGCTTTTGGCGTGTCATTGAAATTTCTGTCTGAATAAGTTTAGTCAGTCTTGGAATTTCCGTTATCATTAACCGATAATCATCATATCGTTCCAATAACAATGCAAATTGTCCATGGATTTTTCGTTTGTTTGTAATTTAGTTCGTCATAGCTCTGAGGATCGATATCTTTCTGTAATTCTTCTGGTGTATTTGAGTTAAATCAGTCTTGGAATTGCAGTTATCAACTATTGAGTATTATTTTGAAGTTGTAACCAATCTACGCATATGCAAATTGTACATATCTTATTGTTTGTTCTTATCATTATGTTGCCTTTCTTATTTCTAATCAGTAGTAGCGAAGTCAGTTTTGTAGTTGCAGTCACAGTCGAGTACTTAATAATAACAGCTTACTGGGCAAGGCTTAAGGCCATTCAAAGCCGCAAAGAAATTTGTTTGTTCATTCTCCTTTGTCATTGTTCTGGAAATCTCAATAATATCACTGCGGTCTCTTTGATCAGTAACAGTCCGTTTCTTAATTGTAGTCATGGTCACGTTAGTATTATTTTAATGTTACAGTTGTCTCTCCCCAAGGGAATTCAAGCTGTCCATAGAAAACTTTTTGGTTCTTTGTCTTTATGTAAGTCGTCGGAGCTTGAATGGTCGACATCTCACTAGTCCGTTTGAGGAATTAAGTAAAGTCAGTCTTGAAATTGCTGACATAGTCAGTAACAAGTCTATAGTCTCACAGATTAGTATAATTCAAATTACACTTGTAACTGCTTGTTTGATGTCACTATTTTGTCAGTCATTTTTAAAAAACCAATGTCAATCAGTCACAAGTCTACATTCTCATTGATCAATATGAGTCAAGTCACTACTGTAATTTCGGTCATTAGTCACGTTAGTACTATTTGATGTAACTCTTTTGTCAGCGATTGTCCTGAAATCAATGTCCTTCAGTCTCAAGTCTACTGTCTCATTGTTCAGTATGAGACAAGTCACTTTTGTAATTTCGGTGATTGGCCACGTAAGTGTTATTTTACTGTCACTTTATTATTATTCGTTTTCCTAAAAATCAATGTCCTTTAGTCAAAATTCGACAGTATAATTGATCAGTATATGTCAAGTAACTTTTATAATAGCTGTCATGGTCACGTCAGTATTATTTTAATGTCACTCTTTTATCATTCCTTGTCCTGAAAATCAATTTCCTTAAGTCATTAGCCTATAGTATAATTGATTAGTATAAGTAAAGTTACTCTTGCCAGTATTATTTTATTGTCATTCCTTGTCCTGAAATCAATGGTCTTCAGTCTCAAGTCTACTGTCTCATTGTTCAGTATGTTAGTTTTATAATAGCTGTCATGGTCACGTCATTATTAGTTTAATGTCACTATTTTATTAGTCATAGTCCTGAAATCAATGTCCTTCAGTCACAAGTCTACTGTCTCATTGTTTTTTATGGGTCTTTACTCTTCTAAATTCGGTCATATTCACGTTATATTATTATTTTGATGTCACTTTCTTATTATTCCTTGTCCTGAAAATCAATGTCCTTCAGTCACTAGCCTATAGTCTCATTGATCAGTATAAGTCAAGTTACACATATAATTGCATTCATGGTCACGTAAATGTTATTTTAATGACACTCTATTATTATTCCTTTTCCTGAAAATCAATGTCCTTGTCCTAGTCACTAGTCATCTCATTGATCAGTATAAGTTATGACACTGTTGTATTTTTGGTCATGGTCACGTTCAGATTATTTTGATGTCACTCTTTTATTAATCATTGTTCTGAAAATCTTTTATTTTATCAAAAGTCTACCGTCTCATTGATCAGTATCAGTCAAGTTACTCTTCTAATTTCAGTCATGGTCACGTTTGTATTATTTTGATGTCACTGTTTTATTATTATCATTCCCTTTCCTGAAAATCAATGTCCTTCGGTCACAAGTCTACCGTCTCATTGCTCAATATAAGTCACGTTACTCTTGTAATTTCGGTCATGGTCACGTCAGTATTATTTTAATGTCATTGGATTGTCACTCATTGTTCTGAACATCAATATCTTTCAGTCGCAAGCCTATAGTCTCATTGATTATTATAAGCCATGTTTCCCTTGTAATTTCAATCATGGTCACGTTAGTATTATTTTGACGCACACTTTTATTATTCCTTTTCCAGAAAATCAATGTCCTTACAATGAATGTCCTTCAGTCACATGTCTATCGTCACATCGGTCAATATAAGTCACGTAACTCTTGTAATTTCGGTCATGGTCACGTCAGTATTATTTTAATGTCATTGGATTGTCACTCATTGTTCTGAACATCAATATCCTTCACTCGCAAGCCTATAGTCTCATTAATTATTATAAGTCATGTTTCCTTTGTAATTTCAATCATGGACACGTTATTATTATTTTGATGTCACTTTCTAACTTTTCATTGTCCTGAAAATCAATGTCCTTTAGTCAAGAGTCTACCGTCTCATTGATCAATATGAATCAAGTTACTCTTGTAATTTCTGTCATGGTCACGTTAATATTATTTTGACGCACACTTTTGTAAGTCATTGTCCTAAAAATCAGTGTCTTTAGGTCACAAGTCTACCGTCTCATTGTTCAGTATGAGTCTTCACTCTGGTATTTTCGGTTAGGGTCACGTTAGTATTATTTTGATGTTACTGTTTTATTATTCATTGCAATTAAAATGAACGTTCTTCAGTCACGAGTCTACCGTCACATTGATCAATATAAGTCACGTTACTCTTGTAATTTCAGTCATGGTTACGTTAGTATTATTTTGATGTCCTTCGTTTGTCAACCATTGTCCTGAGAATCAATGTCCTATAGTCACAAGTTTACCGTCTCATTGATAAGTATAAATCAAGTCACTGTTGTAATTTCGGTCGTTAATATTATTTTGACGCTCACTTACATTATTCCTTTTCCTGTAAATCAATGTTCTTCCGTCTGAAGTCTACCGTTTAATTGATCAATATTGGTCACGTTACTCTCATAATTTCGGTCATAGTCACGTTAATATTATTTTGACGCTCACTTATATTATTACTTTTCCTGTAAATCAATGTTCTTCGGTCTGAAGTCTACAGAATGATCAATATTGGTCACGTTACTCTTGTAATTTCGGTCATGGTCACGTTAGTATTATTTTGATGGCATTCGTTTGTCAATCATTGTCCTGAAAAATCAATGTCCTTTAGTCACAAGTTTACCGTCTCATTGATCAGTATAAGTCAAGTCAATGTTGTAAGTTCGGTCATGGCCACGTTAATATTATTTTGACGCTCACTTATATTATTCCTTTTCCTGTAAATCAATGCCCTTCGGTCAGATGTCTACCGTCTAATTGATCAATATAGATCACGTTACTCTTGTAATTTCGGTCATGGTCACGTTAGTATTAGTTTTATGTCATTCGTTTGTTATTCATTGTCCTAAAAATCAATGTCCTTCGGTCAGAGGTTTACCGTCTCATTGATCAGTATAAATCAAGTCACTGTTGTAATTTCGGTCATGGTCACGTTAATATTATTTTGCCGCTCAGTTATATTATTCCTTTTCTTGTAAATTCATGTTCTTCGTCCTTTTCATGTTCAGAAGTCTACCGTCTAATTGATCAATGTAAGTCACGTTACTCTTGTAATTGTAAGTTGTGGTTTCGGTCATGGTCACGTTAGTATTATTTTGATGTTACTTTTTTATTATTCATTACTATTACAATGAACGTTCTGCAGTCACGAGTCTACCGTCTCAATGATCAGTATAAATCAAGTCAATGTTGTCAATCTTGGTCACGTTAATATTATTTTGACGCACACTTATATTATTCCTTTTCCTGTAAATCAATGTCCTTCAGTCAGAAATCATGTTGATTGATCAATATAGGTCACGTTACTCTTGTAATTTCGGTCATGGTCACGTTAGTATTAGTTTTATGTCATTCGTTTGTTATTCATTGTCCTGAAAATCAATATCCTTCGGTCACAAGTCTTCCGTCTACTTGTTCAATATAGGTCACGTCCGTCTTGTAATTTCGGCCATGGTCACGTTAATATTATTTTGATGTTACTTTTTTATTATTTATTTACCTTACAATGATGTCCTTCAGTCACATGCCTACCGTCTTATTGATCAGTATAAGTCAAATTACTCTTGTAATTGAAAATCAATGTCTTCTCTAACAAGTCAGTTGTTTCATTAATCAGTAGAATTCAAGTCACTCTTGTAATTGTGGTCACAATCACGTTAGCATTAACTTAATGTCACTCTTTTGTCAGTCATTGTCAATATAGGTCACGTTACTCTTGTAATTTCGGTCATGGTCACGTTAATATTATTTTGATGTTATTTTTTTTTTATTCATTGTCCTTACAATGATGTCCTTCAGTCACTAGCCTATAGTCTCATTGATCAGTAAAAGTCAAATTACTCTTGTAACTAAAAATTAATGTTTTCTTATCAAAGTCAGTTGTTTCATTATCAGTAGAATTCAAGTCACTCTTGTAATTGTAGTCACAATCACGTTAGCATTAATTTGATGTCACTCTTTTGTCAGTCATTGTCCTGAAAATTAATGTTCTTCAGTCAGATGTCTACCGTCTCGTAGGTTAGTATAATTCAAGTTATTCTTGTACTTACAGTCATGGTCACGTTATATTTATTTTGATGTCACTTTTTATTATTCCTTGTCCTTACAATGAATGTCCTTCAGTCACATGTCTACCGTCTCATTGATCAATATAAGTCACGTTACTCTTGTATTTTCGGTCATGGTCACGTTAGCATTATTTTATTGTTATTATTTTATTATTCCTTGTCTTCAAAATAAGTGTTCTTCAGTCACAAGTCTACCGTCTCATTGTTCAGTATGGGTCAAGTCACTTTTGTAATTTTAGTCATTAGTAACGTTAGCATTCTTTTATTATTCCTTGTGCTGAAAATGAATGTCCTTCGGTCACAAGTCTAGCGTCTAATTGATCAATATAAGTCACGCTACTCTTGTAATTTCGGTCATCGTCACATTAGTATTGTTTTGATGACCCTTATTCATCAGTCATTGTCCTGAAATCAATGTCTTTCAGTCACAGGTATACAGTCTCATTGACCAGTATAAGTCGAATCACTCTTGAAATTAGTCCTTTAGTCACAAGTCTACCGTCTCTCGGTCAGAGAAAAATCGACATTTGTTCATAATGTGTTGTCATTGTCCTAAGAATGGATATACTATGATAAGGTCCTAGTCCCTTTATACTGTTCTTTTAAGTCTGTATTGTATTTGCATTCATGGTCCCGTTTTTATATTTTGATGTCAATGTTCTTGCTACCTTAACATTTTTCATGTTTCCAAAGTTATCGTTTTGTGTGTCGTCGTCCAAAGAATGCATATATCAACGTTTAGGCATTGGAGTAAGTTTGGTGAAATAATGGTCAGTTGTTTTTAGCATGTCTATATCATGTTGCATCATTATTAATATGTGATAATACTTAACAATCTTGCAGAATCAACGTCTTGATATTGTACAAGCCAGTATTACAGTACTAATGTCAGTTACGTATTGAAGTCAGTTTGGTACAATTTTGGTCAGTTAGTTTGTACAGGTCTCTATCAAAGTTCATTGTCAGTAATATGTCACCTTAATGCTAAAGTATACGGTAGGTATAACAGGAAATTTCGTACAATTATGATCAATCATCTTATACATGTGAATATCATGGTGCATGGTTAGTAATATGTCCCTTTACAAGGAAGTATTACTGTATATTCGTCTAGTTATAGTAGTCAATTATATTGTACAATAATTACGTCCAGGTATAGCAGTAAGTTTGGCACAATTATGGTCAGTTAGTTTGTACATGCCATTATCATGTTTCATCCATAGTCACTTTACAGGTCAGTAATTATGTCTAAGTATTACAGTAGGCTTGGTGCAATTATGGTCAATTATCTTATACATGTCATTATCGTGGTACATAGTTAGTAATATGTCCCTTTACTAAGAAGTATTACTGTATCAACGTCTTGGTATAGCAGTAAGTTTGGTACAATTATGGCTAGGTATTTTTTACAAGCCACTATCATGTTGTGTAGTTATTAGAATGTTACTTTACTGGTCAGTATTACAGTATTAACGTCAGTTATATATAGTTTGATACAATTGTGGTCAGTTAGTTTGTACAGGTCTCCATCAAAGTGCTTTGTTATTAGTATGTTACTTTACCGTTCATTATTAAAGTACTAAGGTCTAGGTATAACAGTAAGTGTGGTACAAATATGGTCAATCATTTTGTACATGTCATTATCATGGTTCATCATTAGTAATATATCACTTTATTAAACCAAATTACAAAATCAACATATAGTCATGGTAGTCAATTATATTGTACAGTATTGACGTCTAGGTTTAGTGGTGGGGTTGGTATGATTGTGGTCAATTATCTTATACATGTGCATTAATTAACTTATCATGGTGCATCGTTAGTAATATGATACTTTACTAAGGACTATTACTCTATCAACGTCTAGTAGTCAATTAAATTGTACTGTATTAACGTCTAGGTATAAAAGTAAGTTAAGGTACAATTATAGTCAGTAATTTGGAACATGTCATTATCAAGGTGCATGGTTAGTAGTATGTCCCTTTAGTAAGAAGTAATACTGTATCAACGTCTAGTTATAGTAGTCAATTATATTCTACAGTAATTACGTCTA
>NW_027104949.1:823957-826045 GCF_000696795.3 Halyomorpha halys | reverse complement strand
AATTATATTCTACAGTAATTACGTCTAGGTGTAGCAGTAAGTTTGGTACAATTATTAACGTCTAGGTTTAGCAGTATGCTTGGTACAATTATAGTCAGTAATTTAGTACATGTCATTATCATGTTTCATCGATATCAATATGTTACTTTATTGGTCAGAATTACAGTATCGACGTTTCGTTATACGAGTCTTTTTTGTAAAATTATGTTACTTCTTTCGTAATATGTCACGTTTGAACGTCTAGGTGTATCCGTGGGGTTGATACAATTTGGTTAGATAGCTTATACATATCACTATCATCGTCCATAATTAGTAATATATCACATTACTATGAAGTGTTACTGTACCAACGTCAAGTCATTGTAGTCAATTATATTGTACAAAAATTATCTTATACATGTTATTATTATGGTGCATAGTTAATAATATGTCCCTTTACTAGGAAGTATTACTGTATCAACGATCAGTTATAGTAGTCAATTATATTGTACAGTAATTGAGTCCAGGTATAGCAGAACGTTTGGCACAATTACGTGTTATGGTCTGTTATTTTGTACATGTAATTATCATGTTTCATCGATATTAATAAGGCACTTTACTGGTCAGTAATTACGTCTAGGTATTACTGCAAGTTTGGTTCTACTGTTCTACTTACAATATCAAGGTCTGGGTATAGCAGTACCTGTTTGGTCCAAGTATGGTCAGTTATTTTGTAAATGTCTCTATCATGTTGCATCGTACGTAATATGTCATATTACTAGTCGGTACTTTAGTTTGAACGTCTAGGTGTATCCGTGAGATTATACAATTTGGTTAGTTAGTTTATATATGCTATTATAAGTAATAAGTCGCTTTACTGGTCATTAAAAACACTAAAAACGACTATGTATAGCATTGATGTTGGTATAATTATGGCCAGTTTTTTTGTAAATTTCTTTATCATGTTACGTCGTTCGTAAAAGTACATTAGTTTGAACGTTTGACAGATCAGTTATATTCGTGGGGTTGGTACAATTTGGTTAGTTAGCTTATACATGTCATTGTCATGGTTCATTATTAGTAAGTAAGTCGCTTTACTGGTCATTACTTCAGTAAGAACAGCTAGGTGCATCAACTAGCATTGATGTTGGTACAATTGGCGGGTGTTAATTTATACATGCCACTATCAATTGCAGAGTTAATAATATGTCACTTTAATTGTCAGTATTACCGTGTCAACGTCTAGGCGTAGCAGTCACATTTACAGTCAGATTGTTTGTACAGGTCTCTATTAAGGTGCATAGTCATTAGTATGTCTCTTTACCGTTCAGCATTACTAATGTCTAGGTATAGCAGTGAAGTTGGTATAATTGTGGTAAATGTAAATATTGTATTGTATTAACGTCTAGTCATAGTAGTCAATTGTATTGTACAGTATTGTTGTCTGGGTACAGCAGTGAGTTTTATACAATTGTGGTTCGTTATTTTGTTCATTTTACTGAACTTGCAGTATTACTGTATCATCGTCTAGTCATATTAGTCAATTATATTGTATTGTATTAACGTCTAGTCATAGAAGTCAATTATAGTGTATTGTATTAACGTCTATTCATAGTAGTCAACTATATTGTATTGTATTAACGTCTAGTCATAGTAGTCAATTATATTGTATTGTATTAACGTCTAGTCATAGTAGTCAATTATGTTGTAGTGTATTAACGTCTATTCATAGTAGTCAATTATATTGTATTGTATTAACGTCTGGTCATAGTAGACAATTGTATTGTATTAACGTCTAGTCATAGTAGTCAATTATGTTGTAGTGTATTAACGTCTAGTCATAGTAGACAATTGTATTGTATTAACGTCTAGTCATAGTAGACAATTGTATTGTATTAACGTCTAGGCATAGTAGTCAATTATATTGTATTAACGTCTAGTCATAGTAGTCTATTATATTGTATTGTATTAACGTCTATTCATAGTAGACAATTGTATTGTATTAACGTCTAGGCATAGTAGTCAATTATATTGTATTAATGTCTAGTCATAGAAGTCAATTATATTGTATTGTATTAACGTCTAGTCATAGTAGTCAATTATATTGTA
>NW_027104949.1:822708-823907 GCF_000696795.3 Halyomorpha halys | reverse complement strand
TGTATTGTATTAACGTCTAGTCATAGTAGTCAATTATATTGTATTGTATTAACGTCTAGTTATAGTAGTTAATTATATTGTACAGTATTGATGTCTCCGTACAGCAGTATGGTTTATACAATTGTGGTCTGTTAGTTTGTACAGGTCTCTATCAAAGTGCATTGTTATTAGTATGTCACGTTACTAAGAAGTATTATTCTATTATCGTATAGTCATAGCAGTCAATTATATGCCACAATAATTACGTCAAAGTATAGCAGTAAAGTTGGTATAATTCATTTTTATTGCTACATGTCATTATTATTAGTAATATTACACTTTCCTGGTCAATTTTTCTGCAGTTTAAAGTATTCCATTTGTAGTTAGTCCTATTGTTTTTCAGTTGTGATTAGTGCTGGTGTTCTAGTAGTTATCCTTATGTTTAGAAATACTTAGTTGTATTTTTTTATTATTTTTCAAGTAATGAGGTCTAGTTGGTAAGTTGGTAATATTGTGATTAGCCATTATCTGTATTAGGCCATTTTGATCTTGGATAAATATTCATAGGGATTTGTAAAATAAATTATTGTCAAGAATTTATGCAAAACTGTTGAGTTAGTCTCAGTTTTGTATTATATCGTTTTATTGATTATTCATAACGTGTCATGATATTACTTAACTTAGTTTAATTATAGTCAGTCATATATTTAGCAGTAGTCGTTTTATTGGTCAGTGTTGACATCTCTTAGACATTAATAGTGATCAAACTTTTTTAATCTTTTTGATCAACAATACAGTTATAATGTCGTGTTAGTAGTGATATTAATACAACTTGTCATAATTGTATTTGGTCATTTCATACTTTACGTTACTGTTGTTGGCTTATTTAGAAAGAAATACTGTAATAAATAATGGTCATTCGCAAAAAGTCGTTTTTTCGGGTGATTATTTAAGTATTAATGTCTGAATATAGCAGTGAAATTGTTACTCGTACTACTTAGTAATGTGTGGTTATTTTAAGTCAGTATTCCAGTAATAAGGTATAGTCAACAGTTAAAAGTATTACATTTGTAGTTAATCATGTATTGTAATTAGTCATTTAGTTCGGTTGATAATTGTTACAGTGGTCAAGAAGTAATCGATGTATGTAAGTCATTTTTATGGTCCTTCTTTAGTAATTTATGGTCTTTTCAGTAAGGTTTACAGTAATAAGGTATAGT
>NW_027104949.1:820193-821523 GCF_000696795.3 Halyomorpha halys | reverse complement strand
AAGAAGTAATCGATGTATGTAAGTCATTTTTATGGTCCTTCTTTAGTAATATGTGTTCATTTTAGTCAGAATTCCAGTAGTAAGGTCTAGTCACAATAGTTAAAATTATTAAAATTGTAAGTAGTCGTGTTCTGCATTTAGTCATTTCGTTCTTCAGTTGCTAATTGTTATAGTAGTCAAGAAGTAATCGATGTATGAAATTAATTTTTATGGTCCTTCCTTAGTAATTTGTGGTCATTTTAGTCAGTATTCTAGTAATAAGGTATGGTCATAACAGTTAAAAGTATTACAATTGTAGTTAGTCATGTTCTGTAATTAGTCATTTAGTTCTTCGCTGGTTAATTGTTATATTGGTTAAGAAGAAATTGATATATGTAAGTCACTTTTATGGTCCTTCATTAGTAATATATGGTCATTTTAGTAAGTCTTACAGTAATAGGGTCTAGTAATAAAAGTTGTCATGTTCTGTCATTAGTCACTTAGTTAATATTAATCATAATAATACGTTATTGTAGTCCGGAAGTAGTCGATGTATGTAAGTCACTATTATCTTCATTAGTATTATAAGGTCACTGTAGGGATTTCAGTAATAAGGTCTTGTCAAAGACAGTTAAAAGTATTACATTTGTAGCTAGTCATGTTTTGTAATTAGTCATCTAGTTCGGTTGCTAAATGTTATAGTGGTCAAGAAGTTACTTTTATGATCCTTCTTCAGTAATATGTGTTCATTTTAGTCAGTATTACAGTAGTAAGGTTAGTAGTTAATATTAGTCACAATAATACGTTATAGTAATAAGCAAGTAATCGATGTTTGTAAATCACTTTTATGGTCCTTCTTCAGTATATGTGGTTATGTTAGTATGTATTCCAGTAGTAAGGTCTAGTCATAACAGTTACAATTGTAGTTAGTTCTGTTTTGGATTTAGTCATTTCGTTCTTTAGTTGACGTTACTTAACTAATACGTTATTGTAATCAGGAAGTAATTGATGTATGTAAGTCACTTTAATGGCCCTTCTTCAGTAATATGTGTTCATTTTAGTCAGTACTCCAGTAGTAAGGTCTACTTACAATAATTAAATGTATTAATATTGTAAGTAGTCGTGTTCTGTAATTAGTCAGTATTCTAGTAGTAAGGTCTAGTCATAACAGTAGAAAGTATTACAATTGTATGTAGTCATGTTTTGTATTTAGTCATTTCGGCCTTCAGTTGATATTAGTTACACTAATAAGTTATAGTAATAAGGAAGTAATCGACGTATGTAAGTCACTTTAGTGGTCATTCTTTAGTAATATGTGATCATTTTAGTCAGTATTTCTGTATTAAAGTCT
>NW_027104949.1:804967-820108 GCF_000696795.3 Halyomorpha halys | reverse complement strand
AATAAGGAAGTAATCGACGTATGTAAGTCACTTTAGTGGTCATTCTTTAGTAATATGTGATCATTTTAGTCAGTATTTCTGTATTAAAGTCTAGTAATAATTGTTACAATTGTAGTTAGTAATGTTCTGTAATTAGTCATTTCGTTTTTCAGTTGATGTTAGCTATACTAATACGTTACAGTAATAAGGAAGTAATCGACGTATGTACGTATGTACGTCATTTTTATGGGCACTCTTTAGTAATATTTTAATTATTATTATTTTAATTAATATTTTAAGTATTATTTTAATCAGTATTCCAGTAATAAGATCTAGTCACAATAGTAAAAAGTATTAAAATTGTAGTTAGTCATGTTCTGTAGTTAGTCGTTTCGTCCTTCAGTTGATATTGTTAGTGACAGTTATAGTGTTTAAGAACTAATTCTTGTATGTAAGTGACTTTTATGTTCTTCTTTGGTGATATATGGTCATTTATTTCTTTAGTAATATAGTCAGTCCAGTAATAAGGTATATTTATAATAGTAAAATAGCTACAATTGTAGTTAGTTATGTTGAAGTTTGATAATTGTTTCCTACATGTTCCCAAAAAAAGTTGTATAGATAGTTAAGAATTAACAACATCTACAACTCTCTGATTGTTAACTAGTATGTCAGTGAATTATTCAATATCAAAGAAATGACGTGTAGTTATAAAAGTTAAATTTCATAAGACGTTTTTAGTCACGTTTTGTATTTAGTCATTAGAAGTTACTAGAAAACTAAGAACTTTAGAAAGAAAGTTTCTTTCAATCATAATTTTCAAGTTTATCTTAGTCGGTGAAGTAATGGATGTAACAGTTAGTAATGTTTTAATATTCAGTTTGCAAGCTAAGTAAGTAGTCAATTTCCTAGTACTATTAGGAATTTCAAAAAGTAATTCATATTTGTGCCTATTGCTTATTACATGTGAAATATATGGTAAGGAGATACATTACTATCTTGAAACATTGGAAATCCGATTGTTCAATGATTCTCCACTTCAGCTTAAAGTTCATCTAAGTCCAAATATGGTATATGTGTCAGTATCCGTACATTATTAGTTTCAACCATTGTGACATTTTCGATATTGATTTCTGTAATACGAGTTTCGAAATATTAGAAAAAATCAGTCTTAATTTGAATAAATTAGTATATTAGTTGATATTCTGCATTATTCTGTGGTTTTGATTATTAACACTAATTTAATTTTGATTTTTTTACTTGAACCCGTAAGTATGTAACTACATACCATAATGTTATCAATAATTATGTCTCACTTTATAGATATTATTAAAATAACTAACAAAATATTTGTTAACTGAGACATTTAAACATTAAAATATTTTTTAAAAATATTTTGACTTATTTAAAATCTTATCTTTTTTATTATATATGTTCAGAATATTTTGATTATAATTCAGCAAGTATTATTTTATAAATTTTAAGTTACGTGTAGTTATTTTATACAATTTACTAATTCCACTTATTAATTGTTTTCTAATTTAATTCTAAATGAGTGGTTATTATTGTTTTTATCAAACTCTCAACAATTTATCGAAAAAGATATTATAAGACGTAGTTATATTTAATGAATACACTACTCGAAATAGTATAAGATACTAAAACCGTAAAACTTGGGATTCTCAAAAGTCATTTTACTATCGAAAACAGTCGATTCATATTTTTTGTATTAATAAGCGTATTTTTTTCAGTCAGTCGTATATCGATATATGTCCAATCGAATTTGTTTGTAAGTAAATTATACAATGGCAATTTTATGGCACGTAGTCTGTTTTTTACTTTTGATTTTAAGAGTCCCTCCATTAAGTTTAAGTCTTGTGTTAATAAATAAAATATCAGTTGTTAAAATAAATAAATAATAAAGTCTTTAAATTGAAAATTCAATATATTTATATAAATAAAAGATAGTCTTTGGTTTGGGAGACGTTTCGAGTCACCTTGCCAGTACAGTCAGGTCTAGTCTTGAGTCAAAGTCCAGGTATAGCAGTAGTTACAATAAATATTTTCGCTTAGACTAAACTGTAATAAATAACGATAAATTACTGATTGTCTTTGTACTGTTGAAGACGTTTATGGCTGGGAATGCGCCTTTCCACTCCCTGAAACAGAGGAATGTTAAAACTTTATTTTTATTTCAATGGAATAAAAATGCATTAAAAAATCTACTTTATAAATTTAAATATGCAATGTGGAATCTTAAAGAAAATATAAATTAATTTAGGAATAGTTCATGAAGATCTTAAAGAGGAGGCACTAGAACAGCGGTTCCTAAATTGGGTGCTACGACACCCTGTGGTATTAGGGAGGCACCCCTATGAATGCTACTTTCTCTAAATATTACAATATATGTCTTCATCATATTATATTTATTATATCCATTCTATTAATTTTATTTCTTTTTTTATATTTTATCCATTTTTTTTTTTATAATTTCTCCTTCTTATTATGTATATTATCATTTGAAGTTTGCCTATTTTTAATATTTTCTTTAATTTGCTAATATTTTCTTTATTTTGACATTATTTTCTAATGTAACGTAGTTAACCGCCAACCCCCACGACTTCCACCATTTTTGTGTTTAACTGCATACTGAAAAGCAGCTGTCCTCATTTGATCATTTATTTCCTTTATTCCAGATTTTACATATATTGTCCAAAACCATTTTGTTATTCTTATTCAATTTAACGTATCACTGTGCATCTTATTTTCTAGCCCCACCTTAGTTAGATTTTATTTTTGTTATATATTTGCTTACTTTTTTACATTATTTAACAGTTTGTATATTTTTTTAGCCCTGCAACGTTGGGCGAAAAGTTGGCTCACATTAAATATTTTATTACTTTTATGAGTTTTTTTTGGTATTGCACAAGATTCTTACTGAGCGATATTTCAGTTACAAGTAATGATTCACGTGAGTTGGGCTTTTGAATGATGAATGACATTTCGACTGAGGTTCTCTTTAAGGTTATCAACTATCATTCAACAAACTACTTCTGAAACATCTCAATGTAATATGACGTCAGCCATTGCAGTTTAAAATATAATTCACCTACATTAATAATAGTGAACTATTCTTATATAACATTTTAACAAGTGTTTCTAAAGTTTTATATTAACGCTCTAATATTCCCATTTACTACAAAAACTCATTTATACCTTACCATTAAATTCCTCCCTCATTTAATCCTTGATGCTCTTTATTACGTAAAAAATAAACACATCCATATAGACCTCAATATCTTGTTGCAAATTTGGCCTGAAATAGATCAAACTTTCATTCCAAAATCCTTAACCACCCAAACCATTTAATTAATCTCTCATCATCTCTTGTTATTACGAGAATCGACCTATAACCCGTGGTACGGTAGGGTCTTAATTAAAACGGATGCTTCTCAAAGCTGCCTAAAAATCAGCTATAACTTGAGAATAATTGCCCAACGACTTTCCGGTAAATATGTAGTTATTTTAAGAAGTCCACAGAAGTCAGTAAAAGATAGTGACTTGACATTTACAAAGATATACGCATCTGTTAAAAATAAAAATTTTAGTTGCATTAAACTGGTTGCATACCTCACTGCTGGGCCGCTGCTGGCTGCTGGGGTTGGTAAGCACTGTAGGCCATCTCATCGGCGGACCTTCCCCAACCGTGGTGGCCACCAACATCACCGCCTCCACCGCTGGACCATCCCTGCTCGTGGTGGTGGTCGTGGTGCTCCGCGTGGTGTGGTACTATCTCGTAGGTGACTGACTTCTGCTGCTGTGAAAGTAACTTCTTGATGGCGATGATGCCGGAGAGCAAGAGGGCGATCTTGCCGATAAGGAGGGCCTTACCAGCGATGAGGGCGATAGCGGCAAAGGCCAACTTGGCGAACATGGCCACCTTCATCTTGATCATCAGGAGGAGAGGAAGGAGCATCTTACCGGCTTTCTTCACTGAAAACGTGTCATTCAAACTGTCAGTCAAGATGTTTCATTCATACAATTATTCAATTCCTATCCATGTTGTGGATTGTGAAAGCATTTGAAGAGAGTTAATATTAATATTGAAGCCTATTGCATTCATAAACGTTATCAAAGGACATAAGGGAGTAGAAGACATCCCTTTCCTTTACCACTATAATCTGAAAACCAACTTTAAAATGTTGTGTCATCAATACTTTTGCACTTAACTTCAGATACCAAATTTTCTCAGCTTGAACTATTAAGAAGTAGATTATTGAGTAGTACCCCCATAAGGTAAAGTAAGGCTTGTTGAACAAATCTGCTGCTAAGAATATAAATAGATTTGAAAGAATAGTTCTCATGTGGATCTTCGGACCAGCTCAAGAATCAGGAAGGTGAAGAAGTATAAAACAACAAAGAAGTATACCAGGTCTCTCAAGAACTTTAAGCATTTACGTTTATATAAATACGACGTGTTAAGTCATTGGGGAATCGCCACAAGATGGATAATCTAAACAAAATGGATGGGTAATATAACAATGAACTTCGAGCTAAAATTAGTATTAATATGGCAAAATATGGAACGAACTAGGGAAATATTGTGATGAAACGTTATTCAAAATTGCTTATAAAAGCTATTTACATAGGTCACTTTTCCAAAAAAAAGTTAAAGAAATACAATTTAACTTTATGAAACATTTAACTTCTCATATAATGATGTCGCTAAGAGCAAAAACTACAAGTAATTTCCAAATTCCACCTCCAAAAAAAAAAAAGAGAAAAATATCGTCGCTTATGTTATCTCAAAGAACCTTTTCATTGTTTGGAAAAATAAAATAACAGACCATTCCACATACATCTCTAAAGAAAATTCTCCTAGTGGATGAAACCTCTTTTGCATTGGAAGAATGGAGTGTCAGGGGAGGACACGATGGACCGACAGAGAAGAAGTGATGTGTTGAGGAAAACTTCATACTGGAGTAAAGCCTTATAAAAAAAAATAATAATTTCATTTTTTATTTTAGCAAATTTAGAGGTATTAGGTAGGTAGTAGATTCGAATAAACAATAGTCACAGGATTTTGAGAACAACTTTTTTTTGACAGAAAACGTTTTAATGTAAACGATTAGATGAGTCAGGTGTTCAGTACTTAAGGAAGTACTGTTTCTTGAACAACGGTTGTGAAGGAAGTGATTTGTTCAAGATCAATACCATCTACCAGATCTTTTCCACAATTAAGAGTAACCACTTTATGGGAGCACTGGAACCCATAGGGTTCATGACCGAAATAACAGAATAAATAATTCACTGTCACTACCGGATTTGAAGCTACCCCGCACCCACTTCCATAAATAATAAAAACTTACGATATTGTTACTAGTAGTAGTTTAGCAAATACAAAAATAATGTCTCACCCTTCTTCCTGGCTGATTCTTCGCCATCGCCTCCTTCCTCTTCGACTCCAGTCAAGTCGGAAAAGAAGTCGACGGCTCCACCGATGGCTCTGCCGGCGCTGGTGGCAGCATCGACGATGTCAACACCCCTCAGGTCCATCTTGAGGGTGTGTGTGGACACGAACCTCTTCACCCTGTCAGCCAATAGGTCCTCTAGATCTGTCTTCTCTGCCTCCGTTTTGCTTAGAGACCTGTAATAGGAAGTGCACGATAGGTTACATTAGGGCGTTCAAAGTTTTTTTTGTTCTTAAGAATAATCAGTTTAAAATATCTGTCTGGAACTTTAAGGATCCATTATTAACCACCTTTATTTTATTCGCCCATTTTATTCACCGCAATATAACCTGAATTATATTTACCGGCTGCAGTTTCCTCAATTCAGCGCTGTATAGCCCTCCAAAGTCTCCTGTTAATTCATCCTTTTTCGGTACGAATTTTTTTCGTAATAATTTATTTTAAAATACTTTAAGGCGCTGTTCGTTCCATTCATAAAGAACAGTTGGAAGGATAGTAGTTTTGTAAATTCAATTTTTTATGTTTTTGAACAGAAAACACGAGCTAAGCAATTCCGAAATTGCAAGTTTTTCCCGCCATTAATCGCACTTTTATTTCCTCAGCAATGGTTTTTTCAACTGTTAAAAAATATATATAATGTGACAGTTATATCAACCATAAGGCCGATCTGGTAAAAAATAAAAAAATAGTTTTTTCTATAAATAAATACTTTTTTCGATAAATTAATAAATCACCGAAAATGTTCATGTTGTCCTCACCCAATAATACCAAGCCATCAGAAAACCCAAGCTACCGTATATATCATCTAGACAGCAGTACTGTCCCATTGGGAAGTAATGGAGGGTAATGGAGGACATGCTGAAATACAGGTTAGTTTTTTAACAGGGTTATGGTTGGAACTTAAACAGAGGAACTTCTCTTATAACTAGCGGGAAAATGTTGAAATTGTGATATAAAGTAGGTTTGAAATGAGAAGCAAGGGTATCCAATTTATGAGGCTCGGTGGACCCCAGGAGGGCGCCAGAACCCACAAGGTTGACTCAGTCCTACAGTGTAAAAAAAAACAATTTTCTCCCAGCCGGATTCGAACCCGAGTCACGATACTAGGCTTCCTTCGATTTATAAATCGATGTGAGGCTGTGATACTAAAATTAAGATTGTCCTTGATGATGAATGGATCGGCCGAAACGTTGGACGTATAATATATTTTAATAAAGAAGGTTGAGACTATTTGGATAATTTTTATTATTATTAACAAATACCAATTTTGAATAAGATAATAAAAATATTTTAAAAAAACTCCTTTATGTGTGAAAGCAGCGATAAACAATAATTTTGAATAGCTTTGTCAGAGTCCATTTAAATTCAGGATGTATACATAATTATAAATTCAAAATATGGAAAATTGAATTACTTGAAGTATAATCGACCTCCCTTCAACTTCGATTTCTCGAGTTGTGACTATACTATATTGAATATTCCACCTTTGAAGCCTTTAGACTTTCAACTAACAGTATATAATTGAACATTGCATAAATATAAATAGCAATTATACAGTTGTCTTTCTAGTTGGTTAATTAAAATGAAATAAAAGTTGTGAAGGATTGGCTGACGACTAACTTTCTCGTGGAATCGGATCCGACTCATATAAAACTTTCTCCCCATAATACCCATCTAGACCCGGCCACTAGAAAGCTCCGTTCTTTTCTTTCTACTCGGACCTTGGGCGCATTGCCCTCGAGAACAGGCTTTCATATACTCCAAGTGGTTTTTAGAACATGGGTTTTACAAGGAGTTTTTTTCAACATCACGCTCAATCCCCCAGATTATTCCTAACCCTATGAGCCTGGGTGGACCCTGGGGCATTCCAGAACCCACAGGTTTGACTCACGGCTACAGTAACAGAACAAATAGTTAACTGAAACAACTGGATTTGAACTCGGATCCTTGGAGTTATTAGCGCCTCACTTCTGTGCCACCTCGCCTAGAAGAAGTACATAGTATTTTTAATAGGTAACCTGAGAGGTAAAAGAGTTGTAGTCTATTGAGCTAAAGCAATGCCTTAAGATGGATTCGTTATAAAAAATAAACTTCAACCAATCTTTTACTTCCCACTCTGCTTGTACAAGTTTGGTGACTTTTAATATAATTACTATTTATGCCAAATATAATGAGACATAGATTACAAACACAAACATATGTTTTTCAGAGTCAAAATTTGAAATTGATCTATATCGTTTAAATAAATACATGAGGAATTCATTGATATTTTTTTCGCAATACGTAGATATTGGATCTCAAATTTCAAATATCACTACAGACCATGAAACTTGTACGTTTCATCATTAACGGTCATGCTAGGAGATATAGTCAACATCTGTCGGTTTTATTTTACAGTTTAGTGAAAGCCAAGGTACCAACTTTAAATAGATCGGTTGGGGTTCATCTCATGAAATGGCGAATTCAGGAATTTATTTTTGACAAATACTCCGTCAAGAGCTGCGGCTGTTAACCTTATAGATTCCGTAATCTTAAAAAAAAATGAAATAAATTAATTATTAATATAAAAACAAACCCGAAGGTTCGATACCCATAACACCTATCTACGCGACAGATGTTAAGTGACGTCTGTCCAAATCCTATGGATTAACTTGCTACAATCCTCCTACCTACGTTTCCTATACTTCTCGGAAGTTTATCTATCAAATACTAAGCCCTACAACTTAACACGTCCATTTTGCAATTCAGCCTAATTTCTCCTGTTAACACTTCTTTTTTTGATTCCCATATTTTACTTAATTTTCAAAAAGGTTTTAGCGCTGTTTATCCCTTGGTGTAAGAGACCACAATTCGCATCAATAACCAACAGTAGGAAGGATAGTTTTTAAACTCTAACTTTTGTTTCTGGACAAATAGCACGAACTAAGCAATTTCGAAACTGAAAAATAACTAACATTTCCCAGTTTTATTTTCCCATAAATTTCGTGGTTTCTTGTTATCATAGGTCCCAATTATTTTCTACCTGATCAAATGTATTTCTTCCCAAATGTATCAGTATCACTGATAGACGATATATTTTTTTTATCCGTATTTATTTCGAGACCTAGTTCTTAACCAGTTTTGTTTGCATAAATGTACTTTATAATTTATATAATATATTATATACATTTCGAAAAATAATATAGTTATTAATTAAGGAAATAATAGTAAAAGCGCTTGGAGTGTATGTAATACAAAACAGTTTTTAAAAATTTTAAAATATCCTGAATCCGTTTATGAATCGAGTAGTTGGCGGTGTTTTTGAAAAATCTTTAGGAATTTTTTTTCTTAAGAGAATAATGCTGATATTAAGCTAATGCACTTGACTATTTGTTGAAGATAAAACATTTTAAGATTATAAACGTTAATTTTATCAGATACCCTGTTTTACGACCGAATGCTTCATCTGAAAAAAAATTGGATAGATATATATTTTTTAAATTAATAATATTATATTTCTAACGGTTTTCCAACTCTTATAATCTTAGATTAAGTTTTGATTCATTATCTTTCATTATTTTAATGATGTAGTAAATCAAATTTCTATTTTTATTGCAAAATTTTTTTGCATCTGGTTTTGTTATTAATTAATTTTTTTTTTAAATAATTTTATTCCATCATATGTTAAAGAATAGCATAAATGTGTCTTCAAACGTCTTGTTCAGTATAAACAAATCGATACATAATGGAAATTTCTTCTTTTATTTTATTTTTGATTATTTTATTCTTATACATTTTATGCTTTTATTGGATGAATTTGAAAGCTTAGCTTGCTTTTCCTGTTATTTATGTTGAGAAAATATCTCGATCATTAGCTACTTCCGATTTCCTTTATGCTGGTTCGATAAATCGATTCATTCGCTATTGAACATTCCGACTTGAACAGCTGCTTATGTAAGTCTCTCTCTCTCCGCATAACCTACACCAACTGACCGTGAACTTCGAAAGAACGTCAATACAATACTATCTTATTTATCTTGGAAACTCGTTTATTTTTGCTATCGATTATTAAAATTATGCTATCGAAATGACTAAGAGTAAAATGAAACTTTACTACTACTACATACTTTAGTATGTAGCAACTACGACAATGATATCTGGATATATTAGTTATAATTTTGGTTTTGATAAACAAGAATGAAAAGACTTGAATGAAAGAAATTGCTCTTCAATTTCGACTGTTACAACACTTACTAAACTCTGGTTTAAACTTCCAATCCATTACAAAAGACTCATCTACATGACTAAAGTAAGGCCTTTCTGGACATACATAGTTGAGTAGAGCCCCTAACTCTACTAAATCTTCGAAATCCTCTCATATTCAATCCTTACAATCCAAAATTCTTCGTAAAATTCCCAATGCTGTTTACTTTATTACAAATAAAATCATCCATAAAACTTTAATGTTCCATATGTAACCAATAAAGCCAGAACCAATACCACTCCTTCCATTATTAACTCCCCAATCCCCAAATCGAACAGTTTCTAAACTTGCTTCTTATTCTGTTCCTAAAATCCTACAAAGCGCCTGAAAAGAAGATGGCTTCGAGACCTTCTAATGTAGAATGTGTAGTTTCTCTACAAGTCTGTATCATACTCTTTTAATAGAACTAGCATCACGTTTACTGGATGTATTTTTATGTAAATACCGTTGTAAATTTCAATAAATAAATAAAAAAGATGTTAATAGCGTATACCGAGTGATTTCACGTGATTTGAAGTGCAGAATCAAGAAAAATAATACATTTTTTTATTTCAAATACGATAATTGCGATCACTACTTGTCCGATATTAAAGAGTCTGGTGTTGGGTAAGAACCTTTATAGTGGGAAGCTTTTTAATATATATCAGGGTACGATTTAAACCGAGTAGTACCGTCAACCAATTTGGAACACCGTTAACCCAAGCAAATGTAAAACCGTTCTCCGGGAGGATACCACTGATTGGAACTGGCGTTGGTAGACAAGTCCAAAAGTTACGGATGCCTTTTTACACAACGGTCGATCAAGTATGGAACCAAAGTCCTTATGGACTACTGGATCTCTCAATTCCTCACAGGGAATGGGGGGATTTCGAGCCAAGCTTAGTAGCCACAGGATGGATATCGATTCCCAATGCTCTAGTTGTGCTATTTCAGAGACTGCTGAGTACATCATCATAGACCGCCTTTGATGCACTTCGGGCCAGACTGCTGAGAGAAACCGGACTCTACACCCTTACAGAAGACGATTCCACCAGCTAGTAACCGAAGAAAAGTACCCCTATTACAAGGAATTTGTATAGGGTTGGAAAATTATTATTGGGCCAACTCAATTCAATCTTCGTCAAAGAAGACCAGCTTCTAGAAATCCAGCGGATGGAATAGGAGCAGTGTAAATTGATTTATTAGCAGCATTTCGTTGCTTACAAAGCGGGGAAGGTTGGAAATAAATTAAATAAGAGTATACCCATCCATTATAGTATCGTTGCACCATAAATAAAGTGCATTGACATAACTTTAAGCAAATTGAGTAGAATTTTAGGAATTTAAGAGAGAAATGTTGTCGGTAGTGCTATTTTCACACTAACGTTCCACAGAGTCTCGCGATCCAAGGACACAAGCAGTGAAAATTTTTGTCATCGTTTTCAACATATAAAACAGTTTATTTAGTTTTTACAATTGCGTCGTGTGCTTTTTAAAGTTGTGACAATTTTAATAAAGTTAGAAATCCATTGGGTCCCCTTATTCCTGAATTCCAAAATTAAATTAATCAAGAATAAATTAAAAAAGTACGATAGCTATAAGTTTGAGCAGTTCATTAATGATGTTGATAGAAACTGATGTACCTAAGGAAATGAAGTTTTTAGAAGTAATTCATGATTGAAGTAATCAAAAATAAAAAAAATACTTCTTGTATATGTTTTACTAGAACAACGTTTATGCAAGGAGGGATTTGGCCAGAATCACACTTGACCGTCTGATTTGTTTTCAATTAAGGGTACCAACTTCATGAGGCTAGGTGGACTCTGGAGGGATCCCGAACCAACAGGGTTGGCTCAACAGCTACAGTGAAACAGATAATAATTAACTGCCACAGTTGGATTCGAACTCGGGTATTTGGATTTGCGTTACCAATAAACTACCAACTCCCACATGATTTAAACTAGTATGTAGTTTATAACTATAAGTTGTTAAGATGACCTCTATGTCTAACTTGGTTAAAAAAAAAATATATTATGAATGAAGAGGACATACTAGCGAGGGATTTCAACCTTGATCTTAAACTTTTGCTCTTGAATGACTTCATGTTTTCGCAAGTTATCCAACAAGGCATCTTCTCAACAATAAAAGTCTTACCTAATATGCATTTCACTGTCTAAGAGATTTTTATTTATATGTAGATAATGGATGGGGTTGTGGTCAGTGAAGAACACAAATAAGTTAAGACTTATTAATTGGTGCCAACGTTTCGGCCACAATTAATGTTGGCATTAATAAATACCTTTTTTACTTATGTCTGTACTACACTGACCATGCCTCTAATCACCTTCTCATATATAATCCACTGTCAACTATAAATTCATCATCATGAGATATTTATTTAATGGATATTTCATATTCCTTTATTTATTATTATTTTTCTTTCTGAAACCGCTCAAAGACGATTCTTAATAAAAAAAATTTATAATAAATCATATAACACACATATGAAGGTAAAAATAAATAATAATATTTATAAACGAATTTCGAATATTCCATATTTATATTAGGAAACCTATGAAATAAACGACAACAAAAAATTTAAGTCGATTTTCCGAAAACTATCGAATCCATTGTAAATCTATACCGCACGTGAAGACATTGTTCATTGATTTTTTTTATAATTTTTATTCTAAAAGTATTAAAATGTTCGTACATTTGTTTTATTTACGTATTTTTATATTATAAATTTTACATATGAATGCATTTTCAAACAAACGAATTAAATTCATATTTAGATGACTCAAAACATCGTATTTTCAGAGCCTATAAACATTTATCATAACCACAAAAATAAAAAAAAATTGTATGAACACTCTCAGACATTGAAATTCTTAAAAAAATTATAAATGAAACTACACCTATCCTTTTTAACTTCAAAGTGAAATTTCTAAAACATTAAAGTTATTTTCCCTGAAACCGATAATTTTTGGTTTGGACACACTTGCTGAAAATTCGAATTGGGCATGCGAAAATTCAAGAAAACATTTTTTTTTTCTTTTTAAAAATACTTGTAGTATAGAATATTTTTTTCTATGTGCTTTATTTAATAATTACTTATTAAAATATATTTTAGCTCAGATGTAAATTAATAATGACATTACAAACATACAAGCACTTGAATTTGTTATATTGATTAAGTTTTTATTTATTGAAAACGAAAAGAATATAATATCTTATACTATTGGGTTTTTATTATACACACACAAAAAAATTAATCATGCAAATCTAAGTTTTAGAACATGAATTTAATTTTTACTAGTTCTTTAAACAATAAAATTATATGTTAAAATAGCTTTAGATAAAAAAAAAAAAGATTTGAATCACTATAATATTAACATAGATAGATTAAATTTTAATTAATTTTTTTTTGTTCTCAGGCTTTATTTATTGAAAAAAATAGATTTTTTATCTTCTACCAAAGAGTTCGTTTTAAAATAATAATAATGCAAAGTTTTAGGGCACACAAATAATTTTCATTAGATCGGGAGGTTATAGAATGTGATATTGACTTTTAAATGGCCTTCGATGTCTCTTAAGTGTTAAGAGAACCTGAACTTGACCTTGAACAGAAATGCAAGATAAGACTCACCTTGGTGCTCCTCCGCCCCCAGGACTCTTGACGAGGCTGATTCCTTCGGCCAAGGATATTCCCTCTTCGGCTCTATTGAAGACCGAGTCGACCATGGAGAGCAGCCTGTACTTGAGACATGGACCGCAATCTTCCTGAACGCTGTTCTGGACAGCCGCCCCGCTCGCCGACACAGCTAATGCTACAACCACTAGAAGTACCCTGGACATCCTCTTGTTCGTTCTGTTCTGTCTTGGGATCCTTCCAGGCGTCTTATATACCCACCTCCCTCCACCGCGATCCTGCAGTGCTTTCTCCAGCCGGCCGGTCGCTCCCTGCCTAACCTTTGGTCTCCAGTCGGGGAAATGGGCTCCTAACCTTCTTCTCACATAGATATTTAATTACCATTTCATTATTATTAATTTATTTTTATTTGCGTTCCACTAATAGGTAGTGGATATTGGTAAGTACATACTGTTTATCATAATACAATGTAATTTATTTATCCGAACTTTGGTACTTCGAACACACCAGTAATCCGAACTTGATTAAAAAAACAACAAGTTAATATTTTTTTTTTTAGAAAACTAAGGAGTATGGAGGAGTGCTTATAGAGAATAAAATTGATATCTGCGTCCGGATAGGAGGGGTTCCCCAGTTGAGGGGGGTTAAATTTGTAGGTACCTTAATGAAATTGTCTGTTCATAAGGGTTCCACTTTAGTGGTGTATATTACGAGAATTTCTAACGTAATTTAGTTAAATACACAAACGAATCATATCTGTTATGATCTGTTACATTTTCCTTCAACTACAGTTTAATCTCGGTAATCCGATGTTCGGCACTCCGAACACTCCAGTAATCCGATCTGGCATTAAAAAAAAGAAATTAATTTTATAAAACACACCAAGCAATAACATTTTTGTTTTCAAATAAAAGTGCCCTTGTATAAAGGACAATTTTAACTTACCGTTCTGTAGGCAAGTTATTGTAATTACCATAACAATCGAGAGTGAAAATGTTTACACAGTTTCGATATCGGGCAATCTAATTACTATGAAAGTTTTCATAATATGTTTGCTTAGAATTAAAACTACATTATATCGATTGTATAAATCATTTGATTCAGTCAAACTAATTTAATTATAAGTAGAAATATATACAATACGAATTTTACTAATGATCACATTTTTTTTTTTATCTTTAAGTTTTAAATAAATCCATTCAAAGAGTATAATTCATTCATGCTTTTTTTTCACTTATGAATAAAGAATTTTGCATTGGAGGAATATAGTCAACTGTTGAGTTGGTAACAGAACATCATTCATATCAAACCTGATGAAGCCCTACAAAGTGAGGCGAAACGTTGATTAACAATAAATAGTTTTCTTTTACTATTTTGATAGCTTTATTGACCACCAGGACTGTCTTCCTACAATCTACTTCATACGGTCACCTATCTTCTTTCAAAAGAATCTTACAGTTTTAACGAATCAATTAGAATTACTGTAGATCTAAAGAAAAATATATATTTTTTTTAATTTTTACACTTTGAACTGTTAAATTTCCAATAAAATTTGTAAAAAACATTAAATAAATAAAGATATTTATGTACATTCATATTGTTAAAATTTTTACACCATTTTTCAAGAGTTGAGACTGAAGAGACTCATGAATTGCATTGTAAGATTTATCTTTGGGTTCCCTAGGCACTCTCAAGTCTCCCGCTGGAATTCCGAGTTGAAGTGGCTCTATCCAACCTCCCGAAGGCAATACCTCCTTGGTGTTTTTCTATTCCAAGTTCTTAACATCAAAAGCCTACCTATATCCTAGATCTCCTCA
>NW_027104949.1:801142-803546 GCF_000696795.3 Halyomorpha halys | reverse complement strand
GACCTACCAGGAGTGCCATATTTAAGAATCGATTTTTCATTTATTTAATTTGTGAAATAAATTATTTATTTATTATAACAATAGGACAAAAGACCTATATTAGAGTACACATCGAATACAACAAAAAACCAATAAAAATATATATTGAAACTGAAATAAATCAATAAACATATATAGGGTGTTTCTGGGTTAATAAAGGGACCAAACTGAAAATATGGACTAAGGACCTCAAAATAAAAAAAAATTCCTCTGAAGGTATGTTCCCAAACGCATTGCTTAGGAGATATTCACACCTTAAGATTTTCATTATTATGAATTATTTACGTTATATGTAATAAATAAAACCTATTTATTTTTTCTATCTACTTTATTAATTAAATGTAAACATTAAGATTCATATTAAATGTTCAAGTGAAGCAAACGCTTTAGGAGATGGATTAGATAGAATACTAATATGGCCTTTTATCCCTAACTCTATAAAAACCATTGGCAATATAAGGATTAATACTATTTGGAATTAGCATTAGGAACTATCATTTATCAGTTTGTAAGATGCTTTCGCAGAGTATCATCATCATCTATCATTTATCATAGTATAAATTGAAGGCATAATATTTATACTAATTGTGAATGCGCAGATATGGTGCGTGTGTGCAATACTAATGCCACCCATCATGAATATACCTAATTTCCAAATGGAAGATTACCAAACAAGTCTATGTTTAGGTCCACGTTTCAACGTCTTAGATAAACTGGTACATTTGCTATAATACTACGTTCGATGGTATTTTTCCACTTTACGAAATGAAGAAAGTAGTGCGACCGTATCACAATATTTTGATTATAATCCATCTGGTAGTGTACGAAGAGCAGGAGCAGAATTAAATATTAGGCCAACTGCAGTATGGAGAACTCTCGTTGCAGATGCTTTTCACCCATATCATTATCAACGAGTATACAATTTATTACCGCAAGATTTTCGGCAAAGAAGACATTTTTTAGATTGGTACTTAAATCAAGTTGAATATAATCCATAATTTTCAGGAAACATTCTCTGGACACATGAAGCTTCCATCACAAGAAGAGGTATCTTCAATCAGAAAAATAATCACCTCTGGTCGCAAGAAAATCCCCATGTAATTCGCGAGCATTATTTTCAGCACCAGTTTCAGTGCGATGTGTGGTTAGGGATAATAAACAATACTGTATATATGTTTATATAGTTGACCGTAAGAATTGATATATAAGAAGATGGTCAGGGTCGCGGTCAAAAGTGAAACAAAAATAGTTTACAACTATTTATTTTCCGACGTTTCGCCCCACTTTGTAGGGCTTCATCAGGACTAAAAAGATACAAAATGATACAATGATAAGAATAAAAATACAAAGATAAAAGAATAAAAACTTCTTTATAAAAATACGTAAAATATAAAGCTAAAAAAGTACAGGAGATGTATATAAAACAAAAAGAATACGGGAAAAGGAAAAAAAAAATTATATAGAGATAAAATAAACGTCATGAAAGAATAATAAAAATAAAAATTAATAAATTAATAATAATAATGATATAAAATGACAATAAATGAGCAAAGAGCAAGTCAGGACAACTTACTTGCTCAAATGAGCATTGCCATTGTTACTTGTTTTTATTCATATCTTTGTATTTTTATTCTTATCATTGTATCTTTTTAGCCCTGATGAAGCCCTGCAAAGTGGGGCGAAACGTTGGAAAATAAATAGTTGTAAGCTATTTTTGTTTCTCTTTTGACCGCAACCCTGACCATCTTCTTATATATATATGATAATAAACAATATTTCAATACGTCCGCATTTCTTGCCACCTCGACTCATTTCACACATTTCTGGAATTACTTAATAATGATTACTATGATTTAATTGAACATGTATATAACTGAGAAGGGACGTGTGGCTTCCTGCACATTATGGAAGAGGTCTACGACAATGGCTAAATGTTAACTATTCCAAACAATGGATTGGCCCTGCAGAACCAGTGGCTTGGCCTTCACGCTCTCCAGGCCTCACACCACTGGATGTTTTTGTTTTGGGGTGACATTAAACAAAAAGTCTATCCAAAGCCGGCCAATGATCATAATTCCTTTCGAAGAAGGATTGAATCTTGTGAAACAATAGCACATATCCAGTGCCGTTATTCCACTGCAGCTGTTGAAGAAAAATACAGGCTGATTACGTTTAATTAATAAAGTAGTTGGAACAAATAAATAAGTTTTATTTACATCATACCTCCACTGGCTCATTACCAGTGATGCGGCGAGAGGGATGCGCTGTGATCTCTTGAGCTCTGCTCTACCCCTCACACGTGGGGGATAGAGTGGGCTCAGGGATCCTCAGGTCGATTCTGTAAATATTGTATATATTATTTTAT
>NW_027104949.1:787535-800877 GCF_000696795.3 Halyomorpha halys | reverse complement strand
TATGAGATCATTCATCAATATTACCTATTGCCCACAACTGTGTGGCAGATTGTAATATCTATCAATAAATAAATCTATCAAATAAAAAAAAAAATTTACATCATAACCTAAATAATTCATAACAATGAAAATCTTAAGGGGTGAATATCTCCTAAACAAAGCGTTTGGGGACATACCTTCTAAGGAAATAGTTTTTCTTGTTTTGAGGTCCTTAATTCATATTTCCACTTTGGCCTCTTGACCCTGAAACAGCCTGTATATGAAAAAGTAAATTAATGTAAAATAAAATTGAACTTGGCATGAATAATAGTAACTAGCTTAATTTAAATAATAAAACAACTAATTATAAAGTATGAAATTAGTTTTAAACTTTCATAAAATTAATTTAAAACATACATGAAATTAATTAATAAATAGTTAATTTAAGAAACATTTCTGAAATATTTTTTTCTTATCTTTACAACTTTTATTCGCACCTGTAAAATAATTAAAATCAGCAATAAGCTGTACTATTCAGGCATGAGGGAGACAGCACCCAGTGGTGCATCCTCTTGACGTTCAAGAAAATTATTTGCTCAGCCTAAGAGGTCCCTCATCCAACTCCTCTTCAGTCTATGCAGAGTTACATCCAGGATGTGATTTATCGCCATCTGTCGTACAATTGTATTGATGTGGCCATATAATTCATCGTAAATCATACAAATGTGGTTTGTTGGAATGCATATGTTGATGTGAATGATCGCGTTTGAAACGTATGCCAGTATAAAAAATTGCGATTGAAAGGTTAACATTCTTTGAATCTGTGTCCTTTTAGCCGGTCCATAAATTTGGCAGGTGTAAGTGAATGTAGGTTTTACTAATTAACTGTATACGTTATGTTTCTGTCTGAGGGAATATTCAGAATGCCTGTGTGTAATATAATATAATATAATAATATAATTGTCTCAGTTGGAAACTTATCTGTTTACGTTTTGTCTTGACGTGTGGACTCATCTCAACCTTCTGCCATGAGTAAATCCTAAATAATTTACAATGTTTGTTTGTGATATAAGGTCTATGTAAAATGTTATCTTTATTTACATTAATCTTTATTTACCATTACATATACCAGGTTTGTATCTTGACTAGACTATGTTGCAGTGTTAGTCATTGTGAAACTATTAAAATATATGAACAGAAATTATTAAAATAAGGGAATTTTTTAATAACTTAAGAAATCAATTTAAAATATCTATCTAAATTCCAATAAATCCCATCAAATCACCTTTACCCTTCGTCGTAAACCTACTTACTGCCCTATAGATTCATTTAATGATGTTACTCTTACCCCTGTCGAACAGATCCGCTACCTTGGACTACATTTGGACAAGCGATTAACCTGGAATCCTCACACCAGACTGAAAAGACAGTCGATTTCGACTATTACAGCACTTACTAGACAAACTGTCTAAACTTGCAACACATTACAAAAGACTGATCTACATGACTGTAATAAGGCCAATCTGGACATATGGAGTTGAGATTTGGGGATCCACTAAACCTTCGAATTCCTCTCGTATTCAATCCTTACAATCCTTCGTAAAATCCTCAATGCTCCTTACTTTGTCACAAATAAAATCATACATAAAGACCTTAATGTTCCCTATGTAACCCATCTAGCCCGAACCAGATATCACTCCTTCCATTATAAGCTCTCTAACCACTCAAACACCCTAGTTTCTAATCTTGCATCCTCTTCTATTCCTGACAATCCTCCGAGGCGCCTGAAAAGAAGATGGCCACGAGACCAGCTAATATAAAATGTCATTAGAGTGTTACTAATGGGTAGTTTCTCTACACGCCTGTAACACTCTAATTTAACATAGATCAGATTTACTAAATATATTATAATGAACAGTTAAAAATAGCAATGAACAAATATTAAAAAAAAAAATCTATCTAAATTTAAAAGAACTAGAACAAAGAACGAACCCAAATGAATAAATGACACAACTTTTTATATTTATCACATACTCCAATGTTTTCGTCTTGTCTTAGACAATGTTGATCTTTGCGATGGAACTATTGGGAATCGCTTGAGTATGAACTTTCTCATAAATTCAAAAATGTCTCTAACAATAATACTTGTACCCCCCTGACGAAATAAGTAATTGAATACATACATAGAGGTAACAGTAATCATACTTTTTTTATTTTCAAAACCTCTTTATTCATAAATATATATACAATACGGATTTATATGTACAATAATATAATATAAATACATTTTTACAATTTTTCTTGTTTTGCCTTACGGCATTATAAGATTAGCAAAAACATAGTCCGCTGAAGGCGGTTTTACATTTTGTGGCTCTATAGCCGGGGGCTTACAAGCAATAATCATACCGGAGAGCAACGGTCCTATATCACTTTTGAAATATTAGCTTAAAACGGGAAGAGCAAACTTTAAAATAGTTTAATCAACCAATTTTTAAAAAGTGCTTGAAATTGAAAAAAAAGCGTGAAACCCTCCACACCCGCCCTCCAAAATGGTAGCCTGACTTTTTAAACAGATAATTATAGCGAATAGGTTGGTCGATATGCGACGTGTCACAATCTCACTAGAGATCATAAAACAAAAAATGTAATCCTTCCCCACCGGACCCGCCCTACTAAGACCTCCGGAGAGCAACTGTCCTATATCACTTTTGAAATATTAGCTTAAAACGGGAAGAGCAGACTTTAAAATAATTAAATCGAACAATATTTAAAAAGCGCCTGAAATTGAAAAACGGCATGAAACGGGCTATCGAGGCCCTACTAAATGTAGGGGAATTCTCTTGCATTGCAAATTCTTATTTTAACTTACCTTTAAAAGAAGATGGCCTCGTGACCTTATCTTGCAAAATGTTTTTAGAGTTCTACTACTGGGTAGTTTCTCTACATCCTGTATCATATCATTATGTCATTATGATCAAATTTACTGGTTGTATTTTTGTATACAGTTGTAAATATCAATAAATAAATAAAAAAAAAAACATCAACTTACCTATACATGGAAGAATTAGAGTTTTCGACGGAAATAAGGTTTTGAGGTACCCTGAGTAAAAAAAAACAAAAAAAAAACTAGTCTCGCTAAACGGTCTGTGTGTAAAAACTAGCTGAAAAACGAACAGAAATTAGATATTTAGGTTGTTATATCCCTGGAATTTTACATTAAGTTTTCCGTTAATATCGACTAACTGAGTGGGAAAGACCACTCTATAGAATCGATTTATCATATATTTTTCGATTTTCTAAAATTATTTTGATTGAATCACTATTGAATTTAACTTATTTCGGGCATTTTCTCACTCTACATTGGTTTTAGTTATGATAATTAAACTAACGACTAAATTACTTATACTGAACTAATTGAAATAGGAAAATAGAGGATAAAGGTTCTACTGAAGAGAACAGAACTGACTATTGCGTCATCCTATTCGTTCTAGTCTGTTGGGATTCACAGTTTATGAAGAATTTTCTCTTCCGCTCTCACCGCTTCATTTGGCATCACGGTCGCTTTATAATTGATTAAGAAGAATTGCGGAGGTTTACATCAGCGGTGAACGTTAAGCGAGCTGGAGGGATCATATGAATACTGAATCAAGAATATAAAAAAGGTATTAAAATATTAAATGCTAGTAATGAAAGTGAGATTAAAGGAATCCTTAAATCTAAGGGGAGCTTAAGGGATACTTACAGAGACCACGTAGTTAAATTAAATGGTTCTACTATCTTCTTGGTTGAATATTTCCTTTTGCCGCTTCTTAGCACATTTGATTTAGTGCCACCTACGCTCTATAATTGATTATTGGTTTGTCTTTTATAGCTTTATAACAAGATGAATATACGTTTATATACTGTTCTATAATTAGTTAACAATATTGAACCCGAAGGTTCAATGCCGATACCACTAATCGCTACATACATCTGACAATGACGTACCTGCAGACCTAACTCTACAAAATCAGTCTTAAGCCAATCTATGTTTCGGTCTATCTCTCGGATGCTTACGATTCAGCGCTTAATAACATTTTACAGATCGGTTCGTTATTAAGTCCCACAACCTTAAACGCCTATCTTATACGCAGCAATGCTATAATTTGAATTCTGGAAGATTATTGATTGACCGTGAGTATAGATGAATGGAATATGGTCCGGGTGCGGTAAAAAAAAAAAAAAAACTCAAATAGTAGATAATTACACTATTTTATTGATCCAACGTTTCGCCCCACGTTGCAGGGCTTCGTCAGGGCTAAAAAAGATACAAACACCATAGTTACAAAAAGGAAAAAAAGAAAAAAAAAACATAAGTGTAAAATAACAGGGGTATAAAATGTAAAAAAGTAAGATATAATAAGAAAAATTAAAGGTTGTAAATAGTAAATGAAAAGGGTAATAGTAACAGATAGATAAGAGAAGAAATATTAAAGAAAGTGACGGCAGTGAGAATTTAGAATGTCATATCATTTATTCTTTATGTCATATCTTTTATTCTTGTTTTTCTAATTTCTCACTTTTTTTTTTTCTTTTTTGTATTCACTATCCTTTCTGTTTTATTTATGTTCATGTATCTATCTTTTAATTTATATTCATGTGTTATCTTCTTAAGTGTACTTATAATGTTATCAAGTTACTTATAACAATAAAATCCTAGCGAACCTAATGGTTCAATTCCGATATCGCCAATCGTTCTCTTTGTAAATCTGTGCAGTTGCACCGCTATATCAGTCTTAAGGCAGTCCTCCCATCTACTTCTCGGTCTTGTATTGGGACGTTTACCCGTCAGTTCATTATTTATTAACATTTTAGGGATACATTCGTTACTATGTTCTATAACCTGTCATTCCCATCTTTTCTGCCATAGTGCTATAATTTGCATTATATCAATTTATATATAATTTTTACACTTTCTTGAGACTGATTACTATTGTTTAAATAAAATGAATTCTATCCAATTTTAATCTAAAAATCATCTATATTTCTTCATAAGTCCGACGTTTCGTCCGCAAGGACAATTTTAAATATACTTTTTGAACCAGATACAATTTAAAAAACTTTATGCAGTCTATTCTGCCCAGGTCAGTTATTTCAGTCCACCATTACCCAATTTTGTCAATTATTCATATTAAATTAAAACTTTTAATCACAGTTAATTTTCTCTATTTTATTTCATCACAACAATATTTGTCTATGTTGTGGTTCTAAAATTGTATTTAAGATTGTCCTTTCCACTAAACCTTCGAATTCCTCTCGTATCCAATCTTTACAATCCAAAATCCTTCGTAAAACCCTCAATGCTCCTTATTTTGTTACTAATAAAACCATCCATAAAGACCTAAATGTTCCTTATGTAACCTATCTGGCCCGAACCCGATATTAACATTTAATAAACATTTAATAAACTCCCTAACCACCCAAACCCACTAGTTTCTAACCTTGCTTCCACTTCCATTCCTGGAAATCATCCCAGGCGCCTGAAAAGAAGATGGCCTTGTGACCTTATATTGTAAACTGTTTTCTGGGTAGTTTCTCTACATCCTGTATCATATCATTATGTCATTATGATCAAATTTACTTGTTGTATTTTTTACACAGTTGTAAATATCAATAAATAAATTAAAAAAAAAAAGATTGTCATTGAGGATGACCAAATTGGGCAAAACGTCGGTCTTATAAAGAAATATAGATGGTTTTGAGATGGATAAAATGTATTTTATTGTAATATATGTGAAGATTGAATTATATCTTTGCTAGGTGCAGCTCCCTCTCTTCAGCGGTAGCCTTTAAAACTCATATTTTTTCGGTCCGAATATTTTACGTAACATATTATTTTCGAAAACCTTAAAGGGTTGTTCTTCTCTTACTGAAAGATGCCATGTTTAGCATCCATAAAGAAGAGTGGTAAGGATGATAGTTTTGTAATTCTAACATGTAATTTAGAAATTGAAAAATAACAATTCAATAAAAAAATTTTGAGGTTAAAAAACTTCCACTTTGATTATAATTTATTATAAATTAAAATATTGTAGCACAAGGTTTCGGGACTACTGTCCCATATTTATGTACTTTAAAAACCTACAAACAACAATAATCCACCATAACAATCTTCATCTATGTGAATTACAATTATATTCACCTCATAATCAGTCGAAAATTTGAATTTCATAAAGGTAATCATGTCATATCTACATTGCTTTAGACTGCCCTTTTTTTTTATCATTACTCATTGGTGCATTCTTCTCCTCTCATTAGCATAACTATTGCTTATATTTCTTGCTACCTCTTTGGATCTTATCTCATGTCCAGTGTGCTGTTTGGTTACCTCCCTATTTATTTGTTCCACTTTGTATTTTAAATTAAACTTAGTGATTTTTTTCTATACCCGTTTATTTCTTCTGATTTTTATGTTTATATGTTGAGTCTATTTATAATGTCGGCGTAATGTGTATTTAAGTGTTTAGTGTCAGTTTTGTATGTTTTTTGTTATATGATGGCTTTCAGAAATTTTCTGCTTCTTGTGTTTTGTGCTGTATCTATCATTTTAGGGTTTTCAAAGTTGAATTCATGGTTCAATTTTATGCTGTGGCAGGCCAGAGCTGTGCAATTTATATTTTTAACATTTCTACAATTGGTTGCATGTTGCTTGACTCTAGTTAAAAATAACAAGTATTTTCCCGCCTATAACCCCGCTTATATTTTCTCATCAATTTCGTTTTTGTCTAGTTACCATTGAACCTAAATACCTAAACCTATCTACCAGTTCAAATATATACTGTGGTTTAGGTCAGAAAATAATTTCTTTTTCCCTCTTATTAAAGTATATCTGTAAGGGATCCTTAAATAAAATCATAACATAAAGTAAATTCCTGCTGCTGACAGAATGGTTTGATATTTTCTTTACCTTCATACAGCCTTTTGTCACTTTTCTTCAACTGAATATTTTTTTTATTATAATAATTTATTCCCGTTTTCGCACAACAATTTAGTAATGTAATTCCTAATTAATTGGTAAATAATTAATATTCCAGTAATTAATTGGATCAAACATAGGTTAGTCTTTAGGAACTATTGTAGATTATCTTTACAGATGACGTCCATCGCGATTACTGTTGACAAAACTTTTGATATAATCAATTCAAAACTCAAAAATAATCAAGACACAATAATATACCAGAACGATGTTTTAGCGCTCTATAATTAAAACCTTTGGTAATTTTAGTTTAGAAAAATTACAGAAGACACTTATAAAACGAAAAAAAAACAGAGAAGTAGATTTAGTACCACAAAGTATAAATACCTTAACAGACGGAAAATGTACAAGAAAGTTGAGATTAAATAAAGGTCATGAGAAAGTAAATATAAAATTAATAATGATAATTTTAAAATAAACATCTGGGATGTTTTATAGAATATCATTTTTCTTTTTAATTTTTTTCAACATTTAAATAATAGAAAACAGAACGACAACAATTATTTCTTAATTTTATTTCCTATAAACGATTAACCTGGAATCCTCACACCAGACTGAAAAGACAGGAAACTGCAAGTTGATTTCGACTATTACAGGACTTACTAGACAAACGTTCTAAACTTCCAACACATTACTGATCTACATGATACATAAGGCCAATCTGGGTATACGGAGTTAAGCTTTGGGCCTCCACTAAACCTTCGAATTCCTCTCGTATCCAATCCTTACAATACAAAATCCTTCGTAAAATTCTCAATGCCCTTTACTTTGTCACAAATGAAATCATACATAAAGACCTCAATGTTCCCTATGTAACCGATCTAGCCCGAACCAGAAATCACTTCTTTCATTACAAACTCCCTAACCACTCAAACCCCCTAGTTTCTAAACTTGCATCCTCTTCCATTCCTGACAATCCTCCGAGGCGCCTGAAAAGAAAATGGCCACAAAACCTGCTAATGTAAAATGTCATTTGAGTGCTATCAATGGGTAGTTTCTCTACACGCCTGTAACACTCCATTTTAACTAACATCAAATTTACTAATTGTATTATATAATATAGAGTTGTAAATTTCAATAAAGATATTAAAAAAAAAAAGATTTTATAACCTTAAAAGTTGTTTATTCATTATATACTAACATGTTGATGTTGAAGTGAAAAATCACCTTCCTTTAGAATATTATCAATAATCTATATTTGCTTATAAAACGGTTTCGGTTTTCCTAATATTCTTTATTGTTGAGCATATTCATTTATTTTTTAAAAATGTGGCTGAAGGTTACATAATTAAATAATTATAAATTATAAAACGACATTGTTTTTATAAAATTATAATTCCACGTTGTGTTATAATTTTTAATTATTTAACCATAAGACAAAAACATGAAGAAGAAATGGATGTACTAAGATGGGGAAACCCGAAACGTTGTGCAATAAAATATTAATAATGTTCTGAAGGATATATTTTTTTTTTTATCTTCCAGCATTCAAAATCTTATTATAAAAAAAATATTTCATTTATGACCGATTTACAGACAAATACAAAATGTAACACCTAAATTTATCTGCTGGTACACCAGTCCCCTAACTAGTGAAATGAAAAATATAATAAACATTTTTTTTTAGAATTCTTTATTTTTTATAGCTCAGAAAACTCTTTTTTGCTTATCACTTGTTAAATAAAAAGATTCATCTTTCTGAGATAATCAATCTTCGCTTTTAAATTCACTTTGGAATGGCTAACTCCTAAATCCTCAGTGGCGAACTTCCTCATCCTTTTCAAATAATCCAAGTTGAATTGAATGTCTTCGTGCCCAGCTCCCTGGACCCAAAGAAAGTCTATACGACCAGGATACTGTTTGTAAATCGAAACGGAGTGTGAGAGATTTATGACCCTGTCATTTACACCGTGTATGACGAGGATGCGGGAAGTCACCTTGGACAGCTTGTTGATGCAGTGGAACTGTTGACGACTACGTGAATGTTCGAAGTTGACGATGGCCACGTTCTTAGCGGAGGTCAGCGGAGAGAGGAGGATCACTGCAGCAGGTTTCTTCTTCGCGGCCAACTCGATGGTCGGGATGGTCCCTAAGCTCCTTCCGTAGAGGATGATCTGCTTTTCCAGGAAGCCGTAGTGAGTACTCAGATGATCCCAAGCGCAATGGATGTCTGCTACTAGGTTCTTCTGAGAGGGCTTGCCTGAACTGGCACCGTACCCAGAGTAGTCGTAGGCGAAGATATTGCAGTCTACCAGAAGACCAAGCCTTAGGCAGAAGGGAAGGTCCGTTCCCATGTCGGTGCAGCTCCCGTGGGAGTAAAGGATAGTATACTTGGCGTCCGGGATAGGCTTGAACAGCATGCACGCTATCTTGTTTTCTCTGCTCGTAGTTGCCAGGCTGCATTCGATCATCTTCTCCCACGATTCGTAAATCGAACCGAGATGTTTTTCATTGTAAATCATGCAGTGTTTACCTTCTGCATCAGCGCTGAACGAATACGTTGGTGGAGGTGGCTTGAAGATCTCCTTCGGGATAGTCTTGACGGGAAACAAAGAGTCGCGTGTAGAACAGATCAGCCCCTTGAGGCAGCATTCCCTGTCCTCTTCGTCAGAGCTGTAAATCATAATGTATTCAAAACTTAACTAGACTACGGTAAAGGTTACTTACTATATTATTGCATTCCAAAGAGGTTTTAATAGATCAATATGTACTTAATAACATTAATAGAAGATTTTTATTATCGAATTCTTAATGTTACCAACTCAAATAAGAGATGCATTGTGTGATAAAAGAGGAAATTATTTGTGAAACAAGATATCTCTTTAATATATTCTTTAAATCCGATATTACAAGTTTTAAAAATAATATGTAGGAAATGTCTTTTTTTTTTAAACAATAATATTTTGATTTTACATAATGGTGAGTTGGAGGTAAAACGACAATGATAGCCGCCCGACACAATCTTTTTCCTAATGGTAAGAAAATTAAAGCTAATATTTTCAACGCCAGTAGCAGATCTGACAAGAGCCCTTTTGATGATAGCAACTATGGTTTCATGTTCAAAAACAACTAAAAATATTTTAATATAGTTAAATAATAACATACAAAAAGGTAAAATAAGGTAGTATTAAAAATGTGTAAAAATAAGTGAAAAGAGTATTATATACCAATGATAGAAAATAAAAAATGATGTGAATATAAAAAATTGAAGGTTAATAATGAATAGAAGATGTAGTAACTCGTCAAAATAGAAAAGCAGATATGAGAAAAGAAAATTTAACACAATAAAATACAGAAAACAAAGAAGTGAGTTGAGATTAAGTAAGGATCGTCAAAATATTGACGATTGTCACGAACTATACAATTATTGTACCTAAAAAAAATTTGGTGATCTATATAAAACAGTTGTTATCATTATCTAATTATCCTGTATTTTCAGGTCTACACCTTTTATTTTATATTTTTTATTTACTTCTTTTGCTATTATTGTTGTTATACCTACACTGTATTCATTTTATTATCCTAACCATATTTTCTATCGGTACATATTATTAGTTACGTATTCCATCATTCAATTTATTATTAAGTTTTCCCTAAATTAGAAAATGCTTATATTTATTATTATTATTATCATATTTTAATATCTCTTTCTTGTATTCTTTTACGTTTGTCATGAAAATTTTATATCTCTTTCCTTTTTACGCGACTTAATAGAAATAAAACTTAAAAATACAGAATAATTAAATGATAACAACTGTTTTTGTACAGAACGTGACAATAGTAAAATGTTAATAAAATGCTTCTAATTTTTTCTTTACTCATTTATTATTTTTAATAATTTTATTTATAGTCATTCTTGCTCTACATTATTACTTATTACTGGTTACTTATTTATTATTATTATTATTATTTTTACGTTTATTTATTCTTTTTCCACCCTTGAAAGGTGTAAACCTAAAAATGCAGAATAATTGGATAATGATAACAATTGTTTTGTATAAATCGCCCCAATTATTTTTAGATGTAATAATTGTATACATCATGACAATCGTCAATATTGTTACGACCTTAACTTAATTTCAACTTACTTTTTTATTTTCCGTCTTTTATATATTCTTATCATTGTTTATTATATTAATTTTCTTTTCACATATTTTTAACCCTATCTTTATTTACCTTTTTGTATCTAATTAGATTCTTTTTAGATCTGCAAGCCGTTTTTGATTCAGTCCCAAGAGTTTAATTATGGAATGCATTGAAGGCAAAAAAACGTCCCTTTAGAACTTATAGAAGCCATAAAATCTTCGTATGAGGACTCAAAGGTTAAAGTCAGGATAAATGGAAAGGAGTCTGGGAGCTTTGATATGAAGCCAGGTGTCAAACAGGGAGATAGTCTAAGCCCTCTTCTCTGATGAACGAGGTATTGAAAATATGTAAAAGAAGGAGGACATGAACAGTAGTAGGGAAATGAAACTTGAGAACAGTTCTTGCTCAGAAACTTCTCTATGCCAATGATACTGTGCTCATAGCGGACTCCGTCCAAAATCTTCAGCAAGCTGTAGTGGAACGGGAATCGGAGCTGCAGAGAAGAGGCATGATGATAAATACAAGTAAAAGCAAAGTCAATTAAATTGGACGAGAACCTAAAGAGGTACAGATTACTTACAGAGGACGAATCATAGAGGCAAAAGAAGATTACACCTACTAGGTACAGTTATTATCAGAGATGGTAAAATTCAACAAGAAATATCTAATAGGATTAAAAAAGCAAATACCATTTATTAGTAGATCTAAAATACAGTTGTTGTAAAGCGTGAAGTTGAGAGAAAAGTAAAACTTTTATATTTTTGATGCAGTTTATCATCCAACCCTACAATACGGAAGTAAGAGCTGGGTCCTCGGGAGATTGAGGAACAGAATCACCGCCTCAGAATGGAAATATCTCAGTAAAAGTAGCCGGCCGAATACAAAGAGATCACTTTAGGAATGCCAAATGGATGAAGACCGTGGACCGCGAAAATTCTTCGAAGCTAAACCAACTGGCTAAACACCAAGAGGAAGGCCAAAGATGTCGTGGCAGGAAAATGGGAGAGAAGAGAGGAAAGATGTTGGATTCCATAGGGGCATTGGCAAGGGACCGGGGCAGATGGAACGCTTGGATCGAGGCACCTCCACGCTGAGAAGCACTCAGGAGGAAGAAATAGAAGTCCAAGTATCTAATTATTATACTATGTCAAAATATTTCGAGTTGTTTTTGTATCTTTTTAGCCCCAATGAAGTTCTACAAAGAATGGTGAAACGTTGGCAAAATAAATAGTTGGTAACTATTTTTGTTCTCTTTTGACCGTACCCATGACCATCTTGTTCATAATTTATAGTAATGTTTATTTCTAAGTTTATTTTTTTAGTATTTTCTATTTCTTTTTATGTTTCTCTGAATTAAGGTTGTTATTTACGTGAGAGGCCTCTGGTTCGGAGCCCGTGGAACTATTCCCAGCACAACTAAGAGCTTCATGGAGGAGCTCGGGGTCGATGTCCAGGACGTGGCTAGGATGACAGAATATAATACTTGACTCCCTTGGAATCATCCACTACCATATGCATGGAAATTAATGAGTAGGGGAGTTATCCAGAGGAGGGATGGCATGCATGCATCGCATGTCTTATTTGTTGTCTTATTTATCTATTACTTTATTATTTTTAATATTCTAATATTTATTATATAGGGGAATTTGTTAATAAATGAAATAAGGGTTGTAAAATAGAAGGGAAAGAAAAAAAGGAGTAAATTGAAAAGCTTGTATTTAGTTTGTAGACTGGTATTAATTGTAAAAGAATACTGTGAAAAAAAAATAATGTTATCTTTCTATTATATTGTATCATATAAAAATATGTAATTTATATATGTCCGATCACGGATTGATCAGTATGCTGTGTAATGTGGCAACCCGATGTATTTGAGCAGCATGAATGAATAAATTTCTTTCTCTTCTTCCTTCTCTCTCTCTTGGCTTTTCATCTCTGATCAAGGCTTGAAATTTAAGTCGAAACCACGGTGTAAAAAAAAAATTTTATTTATTTGTGTATCTTTGCTGACCGCATCCCCTCCCTCCTCCGATTACCTCCTACAATATATTATATTGATGTATAGCTTTTAACTTATATTTGTTTTTTTTTTGTTTTTTTAAAATAATTTATTGATATTTACAACTGTATACACATATATACAACAAGTAAATTTGCTGTAGGTGACATAGTAACATGATAAAAACATGTGGAGAATCTACCCACTGATAGAACTCCAATAACATTTCTAGAGAAGAAGATCTCGAGGCCATCTTCTTTTCA
>NW_027104949.1:777706-787200 GCF_000696795.3 Halyomorpha halys | reverse complement strand
GCAATTTAGACCGTTTGTCCAGTAAATGTTGCAATAGTCGGAATCTACTTGTCTTTTTAGTCTTGTATGAGGATTTTTATGTCAGTCGTTTAACTTATATTTGTAAGCAGGAAACTTGTATTTGGAAAAACGTCGTTATTTATTCAAATAATTATCAGTTACGATGTTTCAGATTAGGTCAAAATAACTGTTATTGAAAGAGTGAAAGAGGAACAAGCGATAGGTGCAGTGTTGTGAGTCGGAATCCAAAGAGGTTCGCGTTTCATCTGCAACACAAGATGGCTATCCGTAGAAAGTGTCCCCGGGCAAGTATGTACTAGAAGCTGTGTCCGGTTTGGCCATGTCACATCCGCGCTTTCATGAAACCTAGTTCGTGGGAGTGACATCTGAAATTTTAACAATATTACTTTCCACAAAATAATGTTATCTCTCATACTGCATGTACATTTATATCTCTAAGCACGGCTTGTAATGTAATGGCTTCCTTGAAAAAGTTCTTTAAGTTCTTTTATTTACTTGTTGAAAATTTGAATTAAAATTACAAAAGAGACAAAATATTTATCAGTATACTATAAAGAAGAAAGAAGAGAGAGAGTGAGTAACTCCCTGGTAAGGCACAGTGCAACTAACTCCAGTTTTAATCGCGCTGCGCCAGATAATTATTTTCTTTTTCATCTAAGCAATGAGTCAGCACTGTGGGTTCTGTAGCCCTCTGAGGTTCACCTAGCCCAATGGTACTCAACTTTTTTTTCATAGGGGTCACAAACACGTTTCAGTCATAGTGTCGTGGACTGCAAAGATAATAGTTGCAGAGTCCGTGGTCACAAGTTGTTTCTTCAAATTATTAAGGTGTTGATAAAAAAACAAATCAAAAATTGATGAACTTATTACTCTAATGTAAGTCTGAAAGTCTTTCTGATACCTGTAACTAATTCACTGGTCAATCGATTTTCAACCAGATGATGCTTTGATGATTGGCGCGAAGTTGAGTACCTGGTTACTAAGAGTATTTGGTTATTTACTCAACTAAAAAACCTAATGCTAGATCTATACATTTGCAACTTGCCGAAAATCAAAGACTTGTACAAATGAAGAAAGTAACAAATCTCTGTATCTGTTTCAGAGATTAAATTATCTCTAATTCACATTATTTTAACTATAAATAATAAAATAAGGATAGGTGTAATAGAAAAAGAGGTAAATATCAGGAAAGTAGTTGATAGATGACAAAAAATTATAGATATAATACTAATAACCAATTAATTAAACTTTTATTTTAAATTTGTATGACTATTACAACCTCCATTAGACAAATGGTTTAAACTGCCAATCCATTGCAAAAGACTGATCTACATGACTATTATAAGGCCTATCTGGACATACGGAGTTGAGTTTTGGGGCTCCACTAAACCATCAAATTCCTCCCGAATCCATTCCTTACAGTCAAAAATCCTTCGTAAAATCCTTAATGTTCCTTACTTTGTCACGAATCAAGTAATCAGGACCTCTATGTCCCATACGTTGCCGATTTGGCCAGAACCAGAACCAATCCTTCCATGATAAACTTCCCAACCATCGAACTCCCCTTGTTTCTAACCTGGTTTCTCCTTCATTACCTAATAATCCTCCTAGGCGTCTGAAAAGAAGATGGCTTCGAGATCTCCTCTAGAAATGTTATTGGAGTTCCATCAATGGGTAGATTCTCCACATGTTTGTATTATGTCACTATTTCACCTACAGCAAGTTTACTTGTATATATTTTTATACAGTTGTAAATAACAATAAATAAATTCTAAAAACAAAAATTATAAGATAATTGTTAATCTCACTATTCAAACCTATAATGTATTTATAAATTTTTGCTGTGTCGAATTGAAAGCCAACCTCTAAAGTTAATTCACAAGATTTCAAACAAACTGTTACTCACAATTACAATCGATAGAATTTTAAAGTATACCATCTTAAACTATAGTTGATTATGCATTCCGAAGTTTGGAAACACTCTTTAATTAATTAAAATATAGAGAGCATAAATATTTATCTGTTGGCAATTATTAAACAATACAAACGTGAGGACGCAGCAGAAGGATCTTTCGATGTGTGCCCAAAAATCTACACTCAATGAGTCGACCAAAAATTCAGGCCAACTTGTATCAGTCAAGCAAAATTATCCACATGCTTGGCATCTTTAGGCATTTTTTCTCATTTTCATTCATAGTCATCATTCAGGAGCTCTCGACTCTGTGCCTGCCTAAAATAACCTGTACTAGGAGTGTCAAAAACCGTTATTGGCTCACTACCAGGGATGCGGCGAGAGGGATGCGTTGGGATCTTTTGGGCTCTGCTCTACCCCTACACGCGAGGGATTGAGTGGGCTCAGGGATCCTCAGGTCGATTGTGTAAATATTGTATATAAGAGTGTAAATGTACACACATTGTTTGACTATGTTCATTTTGTTTATCCTTCTGTTTGTATACATATATCTTAAGAGAGATTTTTTTTTTCATTCATTTATATTTTCTATTCTTATTTTATTTTATTTTAGTATGAATGTGATCATTCATCACTATTACCTATTGCCCACAACTGTGTGGCAGATTGTAGTATCTATCAATAAATAAAAAGTATTTAGAAAAAAAACCGATATAAATTGTTTTCAATATTTTTTTTTTATGGAAGAAAATTAAAAAAATCTGTCACAAATTAAGGGAATTAAGTATTACTGTATTATATAAATATATAGTATAAATAAAATTAAAATAATGGATACAATAAATATAATATAGTGAAGAAAATAAAATAAACAACATATTTATAATATTTCATATATAGACTAGCTGACCCGGCAATGCCTCGCTATTGCTGTATTTGTTGATGTGTATAATGAACAAAATTGATAGTTTGATATAAATTATTATATTAAACTAAAATTAAACATTTACGTAAACTTTATCATTATGATTTAATAACAAAAACTAAACCATTATATGCGATAAGGAACGAAAATAAAATTTGTACTGTTTTTCAGACCGACTTACCTAAGAAAGTGTTGTAAAAGATTTTTTAGGAGTGAAACGAAGAAAATATTAATTTTTAGCACCCCAAAAAACCATTAAATTCGAAAAATCAGACAATAAAAATTTTTAGCCCAAAATTTTCGCCATTAAAGCAATGCTTAGATAAAATAAAGAGGATTTATGAACAATAGTCACTGGAAGAAAAAAAACCTCCGAATAAATCGAGGTGAAAAATTTCTTATTTTTAATTTCCTTGAGAAATGATTTTTTGAGGTTTGAGACGACACTAAAAATGAATATTAAATGTTTTTTTTCTAACAAAAAAAAATTTTTAGTCCTACTATATCCTAAGCCACATTATGCTTTATATTTTTTAATAATATAATTTGGCTGAATAAAATCAGTAATATTTTTTTCTTATTCTTCGGAAAGGGACGGATCAATTGGTGTACATATCTACCTGAGAATTTGGCGATTTCCGTATCTTTAAACTTTCTTATGGTGACTGGGCACATTTTGAAAAAAAAACAGCACGTAAATCCAGAAATTCAAGATTATTGTGGAAAATGATTCGATCATTCACTTTTATATACATAAATATAATTGATACACAGAATAAACTATTTTTTTTTTATATAAATGATATGTTTATCTTTCATTTTTAATTTCGAAAAATAAAAGTTTTCTGTTAAAGAAAAACTTCATATATTTTTGTATATGTATTGATTATTGCTAATAATGTTAGGCTTGCAATAGTGGGATTCGAGACGTGAAACCGTTGTGATATTCGAGAAACTATCGTGTGGAAGAAGGAAATCTATAATGCTATGCAGTTTTGGATAAATGTATCTCTTCAGGGTAAACTATGTAAACAGTTATACACGTGTCATTTCTTCTTTCACAATTGGTCAATCCTTCTATTGTTTGCTTTATTGTGGGTCTATATAAGGTTTTTATCAGGTTTAAAATCGACCTTAAAATTCCAATAATGTGATTTAGCATTCTGATAGTGCCAAAAACGATTTGATTTGAAAGCTCACACTTATGGAAGTAGCCCTGTCTTGACTTGTTTCTAATGTAAACTATGTATACTAGAAGAAGAGGTTCATGAACGATTGAAATCTAATATATAAAAATTAATATTTGTTTGTTCGTACTTTATGCACTGCCATACTTAAATTAATTTGATTTTGTAATGCGGCTTTTTGCTACATTTTCAGGATTTTCCGTGGATTTTATAAGCTATTCCTATATCTACGGTAAAAAACAAAACAAAAAAAAACAGATTTTGGCGAGTTGTTGAAAAGGTATAAATTTTCATCATAGTTAGTATATGTCAATCAATTTGTCCCCTTATGAAAAATAATATATGCACATATAGCAAATAACATATAGTTTATTGGCTAATGTATACATCTTTTTCCAATGAGTTTGGCCTATTTGGTGTTAGTAATTGTTGTTAGTATTGAATGACAATGAACATTTTAATGTAACATTTTAATAATTTAATAATACAACGTAAAATACAAGAACTCAACAGACGATTCAGCCAACTATACCGACTGCTCAACCGGACCTCTCACCTCCCTCAAGAAAACAAACTACTAATTAATAAGACTATAATCAGACCTATCTGGACCTACACACTTGAACTTTGGGAAACAGCTAAATCGTCAAACATCAAACGTATCCAATCCTTTCAATCCAAAATCCTTGGAACCATAGTTAATGCACTCTATTACGTTTCCAACAGAACACTACACCATGACCTACATATCCCTTTTGTCCTTGACCTCATACCAACCAAATTCTCAAAATTCCATATAAACCTTTCTAACAATCCTAATCCTTTGGTTCAAACCTTATCTAGTTCCATCCATCCCTACAGCCCACCTAGAAGGTTGAAACGGCAGCGGCCAAGAGAATATTTGAAAAATTAAAATGGACAATTGGAGTTCTGGCAATGTTCAGATTCTCCCTCAAGTTGAGTGTTTGCGGCTTTAGCGCACTTACTCAGCCTCCACTGGCTCACTACCAGTTATGCGGCGAGAGGGATGCGCTGGGATCTCTTGAGCTCTGCTCTACCCCTCACACGTGGGGGATACAGTTAGCTCAGAGATCCTCAGGTCGATTGTGTATAAGAGTGTAAATGTGACTAGAGATTGTCGGGGTTGTCTGGTCTTAGGGGATTTCTCCAGCCTGATATCTCTTAACAAAAGGCCCACGACAAGGCGTATTCATTTATAGTTAGAAAGGAAGGCCGTGCCAGGGGATGAGCCCTGGACACTGACTTAGGTAGAGGAGTTTTAGGTGAGAGAGTCTGAGGCAGAGTAACAGTTCTAGTTGCCGAGATGAAGCGGACGGACTAGAACTGTCATGATAGGAGCCAGCTTATTAGTTGCCGAGATGAAGCGGAAGGACTAGAACTGTCATGATAGGAGCCAGCTTATTAGTTGCCGAGATGAAGCGGACGGACTAGAACTGTCATGATAGCAGGCCAGCTTTTTAGTTGCCGAGGTGAAGCGGACGGACTAGAACTGTCATGATAGGGCCAGCTTATTAGTTGCCGAGATGAAGCGGACGGACCAGTGTAACCGTTAGGAATTAGGTTACAATCTTAGTTGACGATATGAAGCGACGGACTAAGATTGCTGGAGAGAAGGAGAGGAGATAGGCCATCGTCTTAGGTGTGCGTACAGAAAAAAACTACTTTTGCGAGCATAGATTGGCAATAAACTTCTCTATCTCAAGCAGTGTATACGCCACCTGTGCCATGACTAGACCCGGGAAAGGAGGTGGAACTACGATCGAATTGGGAGTTTTAGAGTCCCTTATTTATAGGTCTAGTCCATGCGGCTGTGACCGAGAAGCGGTCGGTACATGTCTGCTTGAGATAGGTTCGTGCATTGCATTGTTATAATTTATTATTCATTGTACAGATATTGCTAAATAGTATGTACAGAAATTATTAATATACAAAAATCACAATGTGTTTTTACACAATAAAGTAATAAGAAAATTTGAGAGCTTCGGTGAGGCTCGAGGTGCTGCGCTCTGGTGAGCTTTTACTATACCGCTTGCATCCTCTCGCTACAAGATTATATTATTTTATCATTATGTTATTTTATTTATTTATTTTTTCATACACATAGTTTGTTTATGTTCATTTTGTTTAACCTTCTGTTTGTATATATTTTAACGGAGATTATTATTTTTTTTATTTATTTATTCATTTTTATTTTATTTTAGTATGAATGTGATCATTCATCACTATTACCTATTGTCCACAACTGTGTGGCAGATTGTAATATCTATCAATAAATAAAAAGTATCAAAAAAAAAAGAATTAAATTTTTATTCCTGATTATTCCTAATACTACATAAATAATTAGATAAGTATTCCTAAAGTTATATAAATAATTAAATAGTTATTCCTAAAACAATATAGAAAAGTGTACATCATATTATGATTTAGTAGTTTAATTACATTGCGAATTAAATTTTTATTCCTAGTACTATATAGATAATTCAATTGTTATTACTAATACAACACAAAAAAGTATACATCTTAATATCATTTAAAATATAATAAATTTAATAATCTTTTTACTGGAAGAGTCTTATGGAATTAAACTGTATTTAGTGAATGACACAAATTGTTCCTTATTAAAATACAATAGTTTGTTTCATATTATCAGCAACGTTTCGGGAGATTTCCCCCATCTTCAGGCTGCTAAAAAACAAATTCAACAAAACCATAAAAATGCGCTTACAACACTAATATATCATATACACTCAAAGAACTATTTACTTGATAACAAAAACCTATATATGACATAATTTTCTCCTTATTGTCATTCTTGCCAATATATTATAATATTAATGTCATTTAATGAGTAAAACTTGCGATTAGTCATACATTTTAGGATAATAATTACCTTTCTGAAGGTTATCTTCCATTATGATAACAACCATATAGACTATAAAATAAAACCTCCATTATCACAAAGATGAAACAATAAAAGCTAATATTAACAATTTTTCAAAAAGTCATTTCTATTCTATTTATTATATAACATTATTTTCTTTTATAATTATAAACACTTTGACTAAATTAATTGTATATTATATAAAAAAACCACATAAAAACTAAAACGCCTATTTGTTTATAATATCCATATAATGTGTGCCTAAAGTTTTTGTATCAGTTTTATAATTGATTGCTTTGTCAATGTTTTTTGTAATATGTACTGATTCAATTATTTTTCTATTCCTACTATTCTTGACTATATCTAAAATTTCTGGATTATTAAAATCAAATTGATGTTTATATTTAATACTATGTTGTGCCAATGCTGTAGTTTCGATATTTTTACAATTCGTTGTTAATTTAATTATATATGCTTTTCAAAAAAAAAAAAAGATCTTATTTTATTTATCCACATTATTAATATTTAGAAGATTTTCTAAGAATTGTTTACTGTTTTGAAATTGTTTAAATTTGAATACTCAGTCTGGGACTTTGCAATATCAAGTGCTCTAAGTTTAAAAAAAATATTACTGATTCTTTTAAATGATTTTTTATTCACTAAAAATTAAAAAACTGAGCATGTCAGTTAAATTAATATACTTAACTTGTAGTTGGATAGTCCGGGTAGCGGTCAATAAAGGTATCAAAATCAAAAAGAAAATTGTTTATTGTTAACCACCGTTTCAGCACACTTTGCAGGGCTTCGTCAGGGCTGTAAGAATGAAGTTCTGGTACCGACTGAGAACTGTGAATTGTGTAACCAACTGAGTCAGTATGACTTTGATGATATTATTTTATCTGTTCTATGTTTATTTTATATATTCTGTTAATTATTGTTGTTCATTCCTATCTTTTCCATTATTTTCATTATATTTTATGACGTTTTATAATTTAATTTTTATTTTGTATTTTAATCTAAGGCTCTAAAGCCTAATTTTAGCGCCTGTATATTATTCTAAAGGTATCAATCTCAGAATAGTCGCTCAACAATGTCTTATGAAAAAAGCAAATCATATTAGTTTATAGCGTCCCATGAAATTTTTAAATAAAATTTTTCAAAGAAATTAAAAACTAGAATTATTTTAAATTGTAGGATTTTTTTTTCCTGGTGTCAATTATTTATGTCTCCTTCACTTCTTATCCTATTCCTTCGTTAAAAAAACTGTTAGAGTGTGAATATTTTTTGCTTATAACCGCATTAAATCTAAATGTTGATAACACAGGTGAAAGGAGCAAATATTCACCTTTTCAATCACTAGTCAATATTCAAATATTCACTAGTGATTAAACTGGCGCTGAACTCGTATTCAAATCTGTCTGTTTCAGAATTTAAATTTCTGTTAGACTGTAGACGTGATTCAACTATGGGTTCCTCCTTAGACCCACCCAGCCTTTGTAAAGTGGGTTCCCTTAATGTGAGATCACCTTCTTGCACCCCCGTTCTTTAAGAAACATTACTTCTTTAGAAAGTACTGAACTGATAACCCTTCTTCATGGCGGTATAATGAAGGTAAGTCCTTAATTGAGAGGAACTTAACACATTTTAGCAAAGATATTTAATGTAATTTAATTTTGAATATTCAAACTAAGCCGCAGCATGAAGAGTAAGGAACACTGGCCATCGTCCAAAATATTGGGTTTCGCTTTTAGCTCAAACAACGCCATCGTCGAGAAGAAAGTTTCGAGATAAGAACAGTGTTCGCTTTAAGTGGGCGGAAGTCGGCGAAAGCAGGCTGACTGTGTCGTTCAGTGAACGAGCAAGTTGTAGGATCCCCGGCAATTCAGTTCTCTACTTATTTGCTAAATTGGTTCACAATTTCTGAATATAAAATGTTCCATATCATTTATTGGTAATGTTATTATCCCTAGGTAATTACTATCAAATTACCAATCCTAGATTGTAAGAAAACTTTTTTTTTTATTTATTGTTTGACATTTACTACAGTATTTACGTGGATATTACGTATACAACTGGATTGTAATGGTATGGTACAAGCATGTGTAAACTATACATTGGTAACACTTTAATAACATTTCTACATTAGAAGGTCTCGTAGCCGTCTCCTTTTCAGGTGCTTTGGAATATGGCCAGGCATGGATAAGAAATAAGGTTAGAAACTAGGATTGATATCTGGTTCGGGCTAGATCGGTTACATATGGAACATAAAGGTCTTCTTTATGGATGATTTCATTTGTAACAAAGTAAGGATCACTGAGGATATTACAAAGGAATTTGTATTGTAAGGATTGGATATGAGAGGGATTCGAAGGTTTAGTGGAGCCCCAAAGCTCAACTCCGTATATCCAGATAGGCCTCATTACAGTCATGTAGAGCAGTCTTTTGTTATGAGTTGGAAGTTTAAACCGTTTGTCTAGTAATGAAATGAAATGAATGAAATGAAAAAATAACTTTATTCTGGGACATATGTCCCCTAAGAATAATTAC
>NW_027104949.1:776152-777166 GCF_000696795.3 Halyomorpha halys | reverse complement strand
GGAGACTTGAGAGTGCCTAGGGAACCCAAAGATAAATCTTACAAAACAATTCATGAGTCTCTTCAGTAAGTGTTGTTTGACAGTAAGAATTGATGTGGAGTTTCCTGTCTTTCAGTCTTGTATGAGGATTCCAAGTTAGTCGTTTGTCCATATGTAGTCCAAGGTAGCGGTCTATTCTATTGGGTAAGAGCAGCATTATTAAATCAGTAACTTTACAACGAAGAGTAAAGTTGACTTGATGGGATTTATTGTTATACAATTTCGACACCATTTTTAGAGGATTGTTATTTGGGACTGGTGAGTTTGGAATACAATTAAAGTTCAATCCTGCAAGCTCACATAAAACTAAATTTGAAAAACAAACTGAAGCTTTTCAGAAACGAGGATGGAGATGTGTTGTATTATAAAAAATAATAAGATCCAACAGACATCTTAGAACATTGCTATTGCATATAAAATTTAATCTTTAAAACTCGTTTTCTCACAAAAAACAAGAAATCTCTCTAAATGGGCAAAAATTAGCTGTAGTTGAAAACAATACCTAATATTGCCATGGATACGATAATTATTTTTCAATGGTTCATTCATGAATAAGGGCCGTATCCATGGCAACATTAGCTATTAGTTTCAACTATAGTTAATTTCTGCTCTATAGTGCAAATTATTATTTGTACCTACTATAAGGGTGTTCATGATCTTTAATTTAACATGTTAAACGGAGAAAGTTGAGTTAAATGGAGAAATTCCCTTCTAACAGCATTTTAAAACGATATAACATTGAATGTAGATCAGAGCTTGTTAATACGTTTACTATGTGCTCGTTTACTATGTGGTGTGAATGACGCCACGAAACACACCAGCTGAGCTCATCAAAATTTCGTCTGTTATCGTTTTGATAGGTTAGTTACTCGGCGTAAGTGTTAGGTTTGTTTTTCTTTTTGTTTTGGACGTTTTTATAACTTTAATAAAGTAATTAAAGACTCACCTGGAACCAACATACTAGACTCAAAAGAC
>NW_027104949.1:771475-775457 GCF_000696795.3 Halyomorpha halys | reverse complement strand
TATTTTATTTTATTTTTTTAGTATGTATGAGATCATTCATCAATATTACCTATTGCCCACAACTGTGTGGCAGATTGTAATATCAATCAATAAATAAATCTATCAAATAAAAAAAAAAATAAAGTAATTGTTAAAAATGGGGAAACAAGAAATAAGTGAGGCGAAGGAAAGATGATGTGACGAAACAGTTGGAGATTTTATCATCTCCGGCTGCTCGAAATCTTATATTTATAAAATTTACCATTTTAAAACTTTTCACATTTATTACAAAATTAGGAATACCCGTATTGAAGGAATGTCAAAAAATTGTGAACAGTGTTTAAAAGAAGGTGAATCATGGATGGTAGAGAAATAATATACAATTCATAAAAACCTTTTCAGAAGGCCTAAAAGAGTTCTGGTTTGGTTCGTTTTAATCTGGGTGTTTTTGACGTTTTTAAAATCTAATAAAGTAATGGGGAAAAAATTCAGAAAAGGAAAAAAGGAACAAGGGAGGTAGGGAAAAGGTGAAGTGGCGAGGCTGTTTCGAATTAAACTCAGGATTGTTTTTTATTTACAGGTGAATAGTTTCAAATTGAATGTTGTTTACTTTCAAAAGAGATTTAAACCTATCTTCATCCGAATTTGGTAATACTGAAGATAATTCTGAAGGTATCCTGTCTTTAGATTTTATTACAAATCCTCTAAAAAGAGAAATTGGATATCTGAATGATACAGAAAAGCAATACTAGTACAAACGTGACTGTAGCAGCTTCGGTTCGAAACCGGCCTGGGAGGTCGAATTTTATTTCCGTCAATTAGCTCACGTTTCTCTTTGTCATAAGTTAGAAGATTACCAAGATACTCAGTGGCTAAACTTTCACACAACTGCCACTTTTCATTCATTTTAAGTATGTTGTAATAAATTAATTTAATCGAAACTGAAAAGTAAACAAAAAAAAAAAAAATTCTGGAAGGTTTTGGAAGGAAACATTCCAAAAGAAAGTTTTTAGTAGCTCCTCTGTATTTTACATATAACATGGACTTTAAATTGGGCTGCTCACAATTCTAAACTTATAACATTTAGTATGCAATATATCATCAAATATAAATATTAACCGGCAAGCCATTTTCCCCTATATACTTGATGGAGGAAAATTGGTACATAATTGGAAAAATATTATAATATTGGAAAAAGAAATGTACCAATGCTGCCGTTAATTTCTTGGTTACTCTTAGTCAACGTCGAGTTGGGATTGGGCTTAGTCGATTGAACATACCTTTGACTAAATAAAGTACTAAATTTTTAGTTGGAATTTTCAATTTTTAGTGATTGGTTTTAATCTAGAATTTTTACTTATCCATTCAAATATGACTTTTTTACTTATACATAGTGAGATTTTTTTTTTTATTTCAAATTTTATTTATTGATAAATATTATAATCTGCCACAACTTAGATGGGCAATAAGTAATAGTGATAACTAATCAGTTATGAATGTATCAATTAATCATACTAAAATCAATTTACATAGAAATAAAAATAAATTGAAAAATAAATAGAATCTATCTTAAAATATATACAAACAGAAGGATAAAGAAAATAAAGTTTGATTATACTTTGTACATGAAAAAAATAAAATAAAAGTCATATATAACAATATGACCTACAACTAAATATTTAAGAATAAAATAAAATAAAATTTTTAATTTTACCTTTTTTCTGGAATCTGATTCCATAAATATTGACTGCTTCGAAATTCTCCATTTCTGACTACCGTACTTTACATATACTTAAACTTCTTTACGTATTCATATACATGCCAGTATGTATGATACTGTATCGCCGAGAGCAAATTGTAGAAAAAAAAGGAAAAAGGATGAGAAGTGATTTCTTTATTTTTTTCGTACCCTCCTGTAGAAAATAATTAAAATTACAATATAAAGTTCTAAACCCTTGTTTTACCCGTTGGTATTGGTATTTGGTGGGGGGAACAAGTCCGGCAAGTGGGTCTAGTGGTCCTTATTGCCAACCTCTGACGGCTACCTGGATTGCCGCCGCGTACTAACCAAGGTGGGAATGTCAAGATTCAATCCTCGGGACCGCCGAAAAATTAATGTTTAACTGCCCCGGGTGGGAATAGAACCCACAATGTTTCGAACCGAGCGCACTGGGACCTGCGACTCATTCCGCACGGCCGTCAACGTCCCTTCCCGAAGGTAAAGGTTCCTCTTTATATATATATATATCGATTGTATGTACAGCTGATGTTGCCCCCATCAGTAACAGCTGACTGTAACTTACATATTGGTTATCTGTATTACAGAAAATGACGCTTTATAAGCTGCTATTCCGTCTTATCAGTATTAGTTTGATTACCTTTCTTATAGGACAAGTTAACAAGCTTCAAATAGGTTCTAGGAAACTTTTGATGTTTTATTTCGCTCACGAAAAATCGCATTCCTGAGATTGTTGAGAGTTTTTCGGTCAAAGAAAGTCCGAATTCCGGAGGACAGATGCAACCCTCGGACCTCGCCGATGACCAGGCTGAGTGAAACCTGTTTTATATGCCAGTGGAGCAGGCACATTCTCACATTCCCTTTCGCTGCGCACTTGTGCTCTTATGGCCCAATTAGATATTTATATAATACGTGTAGCAAAAAATGGAAATATTCACACTCAATGAAAGCAGGAATTTTATTTACAATTTAGATTTAGAATGTAGAATAGGTAATACATTATGAGCATCTCTCAACTTCACCGGAGAGAACATTCGTTTTCTATTGCATCACCAGTTGCAGTTTTTTCGTGCATATTTTGTCAGGTGGCAGAAAGCAATGCAATTTTTGGTTTGATTAACATAAGTTAAAAAAAATAATAATAAGTAATAAACGGCCTTTGAGTGACAGACAGTACCTTCAGTGCTGGGCAGATACGAACCTTTATTACGTTTACTGTCGTACATTTACACTATAACCAACGCAGCGACAGTTGCTGGCGTGTCATTAAGGTTTCACCATCTAAACAATGTAAAGCTTTAGTAGTAAAGTTGTAGCAAAGGGACGTTCCTGAAATATATATTGTTAAAAAGTCAAATTAATTTTTAAAAAATATTCTTATACAGTTTTATTATTATCATTTGCTTATGATTGTAGGAGTAATGAGGTTCATAAGAAAAAAGTCAATTATTTTATTTGTTACTCAGACTTCTGTAAAATGTCTGCAATATAAATAAAAATGAAATCTGTAAACAAAATAAAATTGATTCTTATTCTTAATTAAAATAAAAGAAGTACAAAATAAAAAATAGATTAATTAAATAATCAATTCATGTGTAAAAATATATTCATAATGTCTGATGTATAAATAAACCTAACATCGGTAAACAAAAAAACAATAAATAAATACATTTATATTCTGAACTAAAAATAACACAAAAGTACAAAAGTCGGTCGTTTATTGTTATTACAATTATATAATATTACAAATTATTGGCTTCTAACAATATTATACAATGCCAACAATATGGAATACATAAGCGAAATAAAATAAATTGTAACATCAAATTAAAAAAGAAAATATTCATTTCACATCTGAAATTCCGTTCTTAAGTTAGTTATTATGGTTGCAAAGCGTCATTTAAATTGCAAGAGACTATAGATTTAGCAAGGGTACTTGGGATTGATGGTACGGTATAGGTACATCCGAAAAAAGATTGTCTGCGGTTAAAAGGGAAGAGCTACCTTAACTTACTGCAGAGGTAGGAAACATGAGAATGTCTCCTAGTACAGAAGCAGTATTGTAAATAAATTAAAATTAAGGTACAATAAGAAGTAAAATATAAGTAGATAAGAAAAATGGAAGAGAATATATTAATATTAAATGAATGGAATATGGTCTAGGTGCGGTAAAAAAAAAACTCAAATAGTAGATAATTATACTATTTTATTGAGCCAACGTTTCGCCCCACATTGCAGGGCTTCGTCAGGGCTAAAAAAGATACA
>NW_027104949.1:763451-771155 GCF_000696795.3 Halyomorpha halys | reverse complement strand
GCAGTTTCCTGTTTTTTCAGTCTTGTATGAGGATTCCATGTCAGTCGTTTGTCCAGATTTAGTCCTAAGTAACGGATCTGTTCAACAGGAATGAGTAGGGTATTATTAAAAGATATGTAGGGCAAGACGAAGGTTTACGGCGAAGGGTAAATGTGATTTGGTGGGATTAATTGGAATTTATTTTAATCCTCCAGTATTGGCACCATCATCGAGGGTGGTGATGTGTGATTGGAGGGATTGGGATAAAATGGAAGGATCATTAAAACTTTAATTTAAATCAATTCAAACCTATCTCATATAATTAAATCATCGAAAAAGAAAAAAATGTTTTAATTATTATTATTATTGGCGCGACAGATCGTGGAGGTCTAAGGCCTTGTGCGATGTACTAAGGAAATACATGGCACGTTTCTTGACTTAGTTTTCACAGGGTGGGTTCGTCACTCACACGCCTATTATTGTGAGAGCCATCTACAGGCTAACGGGCCTAACAAATGCACGGGGTAGGCTATGAGTGAGTATTGTATGATTATAAAGTATTGTAAGTATTGTATGAGTGAGTATTGTATGATTATAAAATTGAAAAAATCCCGGATAGGGCCGTGGACTCGAACTCGCAAACTTTGGGTTGGCAGACAGGCGCGTTACCACGCTGCTACCGTCACCCCTTTAAATATTCTTAAATAATTAAATAGTACAATCCGTCATAATTGATGATATGGTATATAATAGAGATATGAAACATAGAGTAGAGCTTTTTGGTGTCGGTGCCCCATCGTAGAATCGATCCGCACCTGACTAACAGCTAATCGGGATCGGACATTTCCTCGCAAAATGTGAGATCTGTCGTAGAATGTAGGCTACGACAGGACACGAGTGAGCACCTCCTCACCGCGATTTCTCCTCTTCGCTTTGCAATCATTCCTTTCCGAATCTGACTTTTAATCGTGACTTTCTTCTGCCAATCATCTCTTTCGAGTTCGCTTTCAGAAAGCATCATTAAAAATTAAAAGTCGCAAAATTCTTTTACTTGTCCGTTAGAGAGTGGTTTCGGTAATCTAAACCTGTTCTAATTAGTCAATGAGAGAAAAATCTGTTTGATTTTAAAAACAAGAAACATTTTCGTTTTCAACTTAGAAATTTGGAGAAACTTTGCAATCATGCCGAATAAGAAAACAAATTTTATCCAGAAAACTCTGGAATTATGTCTTAAGACATCATGGAACCGATTCAATTGTGTGTTTCTGTGGTGGCCGAAATTCCTTTTCAATTAAGGGTTTGCATTTAGATAGTTAAAATTTATTAAACTATCACATCAAAAGCTCAGTTTAGAAATAAAAAAAGTAATTTTAAATTGATATAATTGAAAATCATAAATAATATATAAATGTTAAATAAATACTAATACTAATAAGAATAATAGTACAATGCAAGTTGAAAAATATTGAAGATTATAATGCTGAAAAAATATATTAAATTATTTTTTATAATTATATATAAGAAGATGGTCGAAAGAGAAACAAAAATAGTTCACAACTATTTATTTTCCGACGTTTCGCCCCACTTTGCAGGGCTTCATCAGGGCTGTTCACAGGTAGCTGTTCAAAGGTAAAAGTTGAACAGCTACCTTTGAACAGCCCTGATGATGCCCTACAAAGTGGGGCGAAACGTCGGAAAATAAATAGTTGTAAACTATTTTTGTTTCTCTTTTGACAGCAACCCTGACCATCTTCTTATATATAATTTTTTACGGTCAACTATATATACATATATTTTTTATATTTCTTTTATAAAAAAAGTATAATCAATTTTTACAAATACATCTTAAAGTAGCACCATTACTACGAACACATAAAATGATTTTTTATCACATAATATTGGCTTAGAGAACCCGAAGAGTCGATGCAGATACCACCAATCTTTCTCTGCATACATCTATTTAGTAATGCACCCCAAACCCAAATATCACACACATTTTTGATTACTTGAATGAAAACTATATTATCTACAGACCACTCATACACTCACAGCATCTTGAACGACCAAGAGGCTCCAACAGTTTCAGAGCAGTATGCTCAGACGTATCGTGGAACATAGTTCATGGTACAAGAGCTGGGAAGAAAAAAGGCAGTTTTTAACTTCAATTTTTAAAACATTAATAAAAACTATGTATAATTACTAGTCAAAATTGACGACTCTCCCAAGTATACTTTAAAATTAAATTTTTTAGTTTAGGGGAAATAAAAAATGGCTGCTGTTTCAAATTGTTAAAAAAAAAATGAATTCTTTATTCGGAGCTCTGTATCTTTAAAATTACCAACACTAGAAAACCTAAGTGAACAATATTTAAAGTAGAGTAAATTTGCTGAAAAATCTGAGTTATTTACGTTCAATAGTCCCCGAGATATATTTTTTCAAAACTAAACGTTTCATAAAAATGTACTGAAAAATTAGTAGTTAGTGAATTTGTTTTGGGAAATCTATATCTCAGGAACTTTTTTACGTACCGATGTCTATTAGCACTCAAATTATAGCTAGCTTAATGAGGTATAAAGTAGTTTATGACGTTTATTTTCGTAGGAGTAGTAGTTTTCATGAAATTTGCTAAAATAAATTGATTTATAGTTATTCGGACAAATTTTCATGTGGCAGATTTATATTTATATACAAATATCATAAAAATTACTACCTCTACAAAGATACGTGTCATTAACAACTTTATAGTAAGTTAAATTTCCTTCATTTCGAGTGTTGGCAAACATATCTGCGTCTTATGGGTCTAGAGATATATTTTTTTCAAAAATCCAATATTTTATATGAACAACTAGAAATTAACATTTTGTGAGTTTATTTTGTCAAATATCATAAAAACTACTACTAGAGCTATTTACGTTTAATAGTTCCGTAGATGCAGTTTTTTTTATAAGCAACGCTTTATAAAAAATGCACCGAAAAATATTGTATATACTTTACAGTTTTTTAAAATAAATTTACAACTGTAAATAATATTTTACAACCAGCATATGAGATGTTTTAAAGAAAAAACATGTGATGAAGGCATGAAGGTTAAGGTCATCCAATGATACCTCTCCATTAAAATTAAAATTTAAGACGTACAAGACTGAAAAGACAGGAATCTGCTCGTTGATTTCGACTATTACAACATTTACTAGACAAACGGTCTAAATTGCCAAAAGCATTACAAAAGACTGATCTACATGACTATTATAAGACCTGTTTAGACATACGGAGTGAAGCTTTGGGGCTCCACTAAACCATCTAATTCCTCCCGAATCCAATCCTTACAGTCCAAACTCCTTCGTAAAATCCTTAATGTTCCTTATTTTGTCACAAATCAAGTCATTCATCAGGACCTCAGTGTCCCATATGTTGCTGATTTGGCCAGAACCATTCGTTCCATGATAAACTATTCAAATCCACTTGTTTCTAACCTGGCTTCTCCTTCATTACATGATAATCCTCTTAGACGTCTGAAAAAAAGATAGCCTCGAGATCTTTTCCTCTAGAAATGTTATTGGAGTTCTATCAATGGGTAGATTCTCCACATGTTTGTATCATGTAACTAGTTCACCTACAGCAAATATACTTGTATACATTTTTATACAGTTGTAAATAACAATAAATAAATTATTATAAAATTAAGAGGTCCCTATTCCAGCTCCTTCGTAAACGTCGTCTCGTATCTGGTAAATCTCGTGTTGATAGTCCTTGAATTAGAGGGTTAGTGTGTGTTGGAAGTGTCTCCTGAAACCTTTTATACAGTGATTTAATTGTTTTTGTTTGTTGGGAGTTCGTAAGTCTTTGTTTAAGTTCTTATTACTGATGTAGGGGGGAGCGCTACTGATCAGTCTTAGTAATTTTGATTAAAATTACAGTTTCAGTAAGTTATTTATTTATTTTTTTGCATATCTGTAAATTTGTGCACCATAAGTCCAATCGGTCTAAAAAGTTAAGTATAAAACTTTAGTTTTTCCGAAAATTGTAATTTTGAAAGATACAATAATAATTGAAGTTGGAAGATTAGCTTTTGTGTTCTTATTTTGATGTCGGAGGTCCATTTAAGTCGTTTGTCCAATGCCAATCCAGGCTATTTTTCTATATATACTTTACTTAAAATTTTTCTAGTATGAATAACAATGATTCTTTAATATTCAGTATATATTCTACTTTATATATTTACTATATTCTATAATATAGTTATAGAGGTCAGGTTCTCTATGCTTGGAATGTGCTTCAGTTTCACTTTCGTTCTAGAACTGCCCTATTTAGTGAGACCAAACTAGCTGACAGTTTCCAGGCTAGTTTCGAGGACATAGCACACTCATTGGAACATGTCAAATTAAATGCAATATATTTGGTTATTGTTCCTCCAAAGGTAGGGGAGTTTTGAATCCTTCTGGAATTAATGAAAATTGTATGTATAACTATGTATCCCATTATTACAGTTGGTAAGGTTGATAGGCTACAGTTCATTGTCAAGGCGTATACATATGACAGTTAAACGTGACATTTAATACGACTGTTAGTCCACTGATATCACTTGTAATAAACGAAGTAATCCGATATTTGCGACTGTCATGAGAAAAAATGTTGTTATTTCCATAAGATTCGAATAGTTACATTATTTTAGTTGCTTTTGTCATAATAATAACTATATGATAGTTCACTAATACATGTGGTATTTAACGTGACAGTTACTTCACTGACATTATTTGTTCTATTAACTATCAGAGCTAGTGCGACAGAACAATCATGACTGTAGCAATCATACAGTTACGCTTCTCCATGTACGGGTTAAGTGGTGGGTATTAGTCGGGTAAAACGGGTTTTTTCAAAGCGCTGAACGAGAATACCTTGGTCGGAAGAATCGCCAGCGTTGCTTATTATTTAAGTATCCGTAACAGAGCAATTGACACCTCCAGTTATACATCACTGCCTGTTCTAAATAAATAATTATGTGAATATCATATAAGTGTAAAATAAATAATTTCTAATATTAAAGTTATATTTTCTACTGGATGAGTTTCATTTATTAATTTTTTTTATTCATTCATTAATAATTTTATTTTATTTCATTAGAACTGATTAGAACGTTTCGGGGTTGTCACCCTATTATCAGGTATTTACAACAAATTCTCAAGTTCATCCTTTGCATGCAACAATTAATAAAAATACCACAGTTTATTTTTAAATTTAAAAACAATTACCTTTTTGTGTTCTCCTGGTTTGTATTATTATGATAAAAATAACTTATTGTTGTCAATAACATAAACATTAATATTTAAAAATACCAACATTATAAATTATAAATAATGAAATACCTTCCTGAAACCAGATTATCTTTACCATCGATAATAAATAGCTTATAAACTAAGTCGATACTCTCCCACCTCTTTCCACAAAAGATGACTAATCTATTAACAATATTTTTTTTTTAAATATTACAACGACACACTAATGTATTAAATGTATTCTAATAACTAATACTATTGTACAACATTAAATTACGAATTGATTTACTATATCTATGTAATATGTACATACATTTTTGGTATCTGTTTTTAAAAATTTATTTATTGCTATTTACAACTGTACATTATAATACATTTAGTAAATTTGATCTCAGTTAAATTGGAGTGTTACAGGCGTGTAGAGAAACTACCCATTGGTAGTACTCTAAAGACATTTACATTAGCTTTATTATTAATTTTCTATTATAATTTACACTTCTCTGTATCCCCATTCATTTGGTATATTGTCTTTCTTAATAACTTACACATATTGTATCCCATTATTTTATATTTTACTTTTCCTTTTTTTTTTTTTTTTTTTTTTTTTTTTTAAATATTTCTTTTCCCCCTATTATGTATATTACCATTTATTGTTCACCTAATTTAAATACTTTTTTTTACAATTATTTTCGTTATTGTGGCATAACTGCAATCCCCACTCCTCCCAATACCAACCGTCACTTTGGTTTTGACTGCAGGTAAAAACAGGTACTATTACCCTTTTCATTTACTATTTACAACCTTTAATTTTTCTTACTTTTCATTTTATACCCCTGTTATTATACACTTATGTTTTTTCTTTTTTTTTTTCCTTTTTGTAACTGTGTGTTTGTATCTTTTTTTAGCCCTGACGAAGCCCTGCAACGTGGGGCGAAACGTTGGCCCAATAAAATAGTATAATTATCTACTATTTGAGTTTTTTTTTACCGCACCCGGACCATATTCCATTCATCCATACACACGGTCAATCAATAATCTTCCATTAATATTGAAATTATGAATGAGGAGGAAAAAGAGAAATATCATTATATTTTCATACTTCTTTTGTCTTTGCATGATTATAGATTTTATCCAATACATGTTATGTAGATTATTTGTTAACTTTTTATTTTCTAGTTGTACTGATTTTTTTTTTATACATTATGGTAATAAAGGTAACTACTAATTTGTGGATTATTAAAATAAATTAGTCTTATTTAACAAAAAAAAAACAGCTCGATGAAACGAAAGTCTATCTATCTGACCTGTTGAGTAGAATGCCATGGATGGAGATGATAGGACTATGATGAGAACGTATGACCATAGTAGATAGTCGTATGCAGACTGTGAAGGATACATGATGCGACAGAAGCTGGTGTCTGTTGAGAGGACTCAGAGTGGACTCACTATATAAACAGATAACGATACAGCCAATGCTTAATGCCGTATTTACAAACAGCACTCGTGAATGTCCGTATTTACAAGATAATATCTTATAATAAATAACCGAATACAATTAAATAATAGATCTATATCTTAGACTTTAAATAAATAAAATGTCAACCTGTTTAAACACTAATCAAAGTTTAAATTATGAAGAAGATAGTCAGGGCTGCGGTCACAAGAAAAAAAAATAGTTAACAACAATTTATTTGCAGACGTTTCGCCTCACTTTGTAGAGTTTCATCAGGGCAAAAAAGAACTAAAATTTTTTGTAATAATAGAATAAAATACAATAGGAGGGGTTAAAATTATATAAATTAAGTGAAAACAAAATAATATACAAAGGAAACAAATGAATAAATAAAATGATATAAACACAAAATATACAATGATGAGAATATAAACAATTACGTAAAATATTAGGTTAAAATGAAAATTAGGCGTAATAACACATAAATAGAAAAGTAGAAATGAGAAAACAAAATTTGACACACTAAAAAACGGAAAATAAAAAAAATTAGTTAAGGCTACATAAAAGTCGAGAAAGAATAAATACAATAAAATTAATTATAATAATAAATGAATAAAGAATAAATCAGGAAATAAAGATTGGAGAAGGTAGGAACCGTTAACGGTTTTAACTTCGAATATATGAAAATTTAATTTTGACCGAAATTAAAATTTTCTAAAACTTTAATTTTATTTTTTTTTTAATAATTTATTTATTGATATTTACAACTGGATACATATATATACAACAAGTAAATTTGCTGTAAGTGATATTATGACATGATAAAAACATGTGGAGAATCTACCCATTGATAGAACTCCAAAAACATTTCTAAAGGAGAAGCCAGGTTAGAAACGAGTTGGTTTGGTATCTGGTTCTGGCCAAATCGGCAACATAAGGGACATTGAGGTCCTGATGGATGATTTGATTTGTGACAAAGTAAGGATCATTAAGGATTTT
>NW_027104949.1:760237-763401 GCF_000696795.3 Halyomorpha halys | reverse complement strand
GATAAAAACATGTGGAGAATCTACCCACTGATAGAACTCCAATAACATTTCTAGAGGAGAAGATCTCGAGGCCATCTTCTTTTCAGACGCCTAGGAGGCTTGTTAGGTAATGAAGGAGAAACCAGGTTAGAAACAAGTGGATTTGGGTGGTTACTGTAACTTAAAATCATTAATCTTAAAATGTAGTTAATTATTGGAAGATTATTGATTGACCGTGTGTATAGATGAATGGAATATGGTCCGGGTGCGGTAAAAAAAACTCAAATAGTAGATAATTATACTATTTTAATAGTTAATTATGTTCTTAAATGAAACGGTGAAGAAGTTATACTGACCCGTTTGCTCGACAGACTTTATTTTTGTGTGTGTTTTTCCTTTCATCAATTGAGATTACTTTTTAACAAAAAGAAAAGCTGATACAGGTCATACCGTTACTAGAACATAATTAATCCCCTTGTTCCATAAAGCTGGGATGGGAAGATACTCCGTTATTCTTCCAGTACACCTGCGCTGTTCCGAATACCTTAACATGAAATGGAAAGTATCGGACACAATGCACATTCCATGAGGTCCGTAATAAAGATAGGTTCGAAAACAATATTCCTTGGAGAAGGTAACCATTAGGCTTGAAGAGATAACAGTACGCCGATGAAGATATTTCTCCGAAGGAGGTAAGGTTTAGAGGTCAAAGAAAGTACTTCCAAGCAGGCTTTCTTATCAACAGCCATTTCTGGTTCCAGCTTCTTCGAGGAACCTCTATGGGCTGGACCGTGGGCCACACCTTCCTTCTCGATGGAACTTCAAGTATCCTCCATGGTGGCGATAGTTCGATTGTGCTATCGTTAGTTGCCAATATCGATATCTTCTGAATATCTTAAAAACTTATTGGTTTGATGACTTAGGCATTTATGACTTAGAAACTTAAATACAGTGTACTCTCAGTAATCTGAACTTCGGTACTTCAAATACTTCAGTAAAGTTACCTTTTTTTTTTTTTTAAATCAGCAGGTGATAACATTTTTGTTTTAAAATAAAAGCGCACGGGCTTAAAGGATATATTAAACTTCCCGGCTACGGGCTAATTATTGTAATCACTGTGAAAATCGAAAGTGGAAATTTTAACACATGCTCAATATTGGGTAATCTAATTCCTATGGAAGAGTTCATAATTATTGGAGTATAAAAAAAAAAATGACCATTTTATCAAATTCAAGATGTCAAAGACCAGTAAATATTTTAATCCTACGTAATACTTACCAATACTTAATAATCATTCTCTAAGCTTGTTTAACCCCATTTGGGTTTGGCCTCAGTTAAGTTATTTCTTTCAAAGAGAAACAGTGTCCTACGAAATTATCCTAATTATAATGCATTACTGGACAAAAAATTTCACAGCTCCTGAAGTTACTCTTGAAATTATTAAATATAAAGGGGAAGGTGTCCTTGATCAGTGCACTGCGCGGCGTTGGTACGGAAAATTTCTTTGATACGACGTTGGAAAGGAAGAAGTGTTCCGGGCGACCATTAATGGTTATTGGTGAGATTCTGTAGGAAGCTGTTGAGTCAAATCCGTCCACAAGTACAGCAAACTAGCCAGGAAGTGTGGTGGGTCGAAAGATACTGTTAGTCGCCATCTACTCTCCACGGGGAAGGTGAAAAAGAGCAGTAGACTGGTCCATCACGAACTTACTCCTCAGCAATCAGCTAAGAGGTTAGAAATATGTAAAAAAAAATTTAGAGACCTCAATGGATTCGAACTTCTGCCTCATCCACCACATAGTTCAGACCTACTTGTTTCGATCCATGGCCTATTTCCTTCAAGGGAAAAAAATTGATAATTTCGTGGAAGTTGAAATTGCGGTTAAGAGTTCTTTGACAGCCATCCCAAAGGATGGTATCAGCGTGGGGTCGAGCGATTGGATACTAGATGGCTAATGACGGCATATAACAATGGACTATACTTTGAGTATTAATTATATTTTACATGAAAGAAATAATATTTCAAATCTTAAGTTGAAAAACAGATTTTTTTTTTGTTTATATACACTCTATTATTTTGTAAGAATTAGAAATACATATATATTCTATAAATCATTTGATTCTGTAAAACTAATTTAATTAATAGTAGAAATATGTATAATTCAAATTTAGCTGATGAATACAAATTATTATTTTATTTTTCACGTTTTAAATCAATCTATTGAAAGAGTGTTTTTTATTTTTATTTATGCTTTCATTTCACTTATAGATGAACAATATTATAATTTTAAGAAACGAAATCATCACTTATGTTTTATTTTACTTAGGATGTAAAAGAATTTTTTTTTTTAAAAACTTCAAACTATCAAACTTCTAATAAAATATATAAATAAAAATAATTATGTACATTCATATTTTGATTTTTTTGCACCATTCTTCTTAATACTTTCTGTAATCCGAACAACTTCCCCTCTCCCTTTAGCAATTGGTTCGAGCTACCAAGATTGCGCTGTAATTAATTGAAATTTAATTAATTTTTTCTTCCTCTATCAATTAATCTCGACGCTACGATGGAAGGCAGTTTAATGCGTCATATTTATACTTTAATACTACCAGCTGGACAGACATATCTTTGATGTAAATGTTGTGAGCAAGTTAAAGCAAGACGAAATTTTTTAAATTTACATATAAGAAGATGGTCAGGGTTGCGGTAAAAAAGGAACCAATAGTTTATGAATTTAATGAAAATATTGATTAATATTAATACTTAATAATTTTATTTTATATTATGAGTTAATTTAATTCTTATTACCCGGAATTGATGATTTTTATTCCATTTTTCTTTGAGTTTCCATCAGAAAGTTTTATCCATTAACAAATTCTGGAGAGCACAAGATGAGACATAAACTCTTATCGATTCATGAATCTGGTATCATTGGTGCAGCAAAATTAGGCAACAAAACTGAAAAATAAAAAAAGAATTAAAATTGGAGGGTTTTTATTTTTTGTTGAGTTTAAATCAATAAGTAATAAGTATACATATTAAAAATCCCGTGTTTTTTGTAAAACTGTAAATTCTAGAAAGAAAGAAACATTGGAAATTTCAATAATCAACAATAACTTCTACCATTAAAATATCCCTTGAGGATTGTTGTACACAATGGAAGAAAACTTTATTATATATA
>NW_027104949.1:756709-760187 GCF_000696795.3 Halyomorpha halys | reverse complement strand
TGAGTTTTTTTTAATAATTTGTAAATATCTCTTCTCCCACCTCTATTATGTATATTACCATTTATTATTTACCTAATTTAATTTTTTTTTTAAATATGAGATTTTGAAAAATAATATGAAAACATTTTAATTTTTTTTTTTTATTTAATTTCATAACAATTAACTTAAAGCACACCATAAAATCAGAAGAACCTCATTGGATGCAAAGTAAAATGTACTATTTTGCTGGACTAACATTAATGAAGCTGTTTTCATAAACTTTCCCTCTCCCTTATAATTCTAAAAACCTTTTGAGGCTTCGATTAAAGAACGTCAACAAAATTTATAAAAAGGACCACCCCATTGTGTTACACCCCTGACGAAGCCCTGCAAAGTGAGCCGAAACGTTGGCTAACAATAAATATTTTTCTTTTACTAGTTTGATACCTTTATTGACCGCCCCACCCGGTTGTCCTTCATTTTTTTTTAAGTGTTGCAGTATAAAATTGCATAGATGCTTCGACAGACAGACATTTTTCTATTGTCTATGTGCTTTTAATTAATTAAAAAGATCAATTTTTTGTATTTTTAAAAAAAATAAATACACTTTTTTTTAAATATCTTTATTAAAATGCACAACTGTATATTATATAATACATTCAGTAAATTTGATCTTAGTTAAAATGGAGTGATGGCTTGTGGAGCAACTACCCATTGGTAGCACTCTAATGACATTTTACATTAGCAGGTCTCGTGGTTATCTTCTTTTCGGGCGTCTCGGTGGATTGTCAGAAATGGAAGAGGAAGCAAGGTTAGAAACTAGTGGGTTTGGGTGGTTAGGGAGTTTATAATGGAGGGAGTGATATCTGGTTCGGGATAGATCGGATAGGGAACATTAAGGTCTTTATGTATTATTGTATTTGTGACAAAGTAAGGAGCATTGAGGATTTTGGATTGGATTGAGCCCAAAGCTCAATTCCACATGTCGAGATGGGCCCTATATTATATTCATGTAGATCATTCTTTTGTAATGAATTCGAAATTTAGTCCGTTTTTCTAGTAAGTGCTGTAACAGTTGAAATCGACGTGCAGTTTCCTGTCTTTTCAGTCTTGCGTGAGGATTCCAGGTTAATCGTTTGTCCAGATGTAGTTCAAGGTAGCGGATCTGTTCGGCAGGGGTATGAGCAACATTATTAAATGAAAACTGTAGAGCAGTCGGTAGGTTTATGACGAAGGGTAAAAGTGATTTGATGGGGGTTTGTTGGAATTTATTTTAATCAATAAATACATTTAAAACGTAATAATAATAAGAGCGTATGTTTTAGGTTGTTTTGCTTCAGTTCTAAATTGAATAAGTCATTTCACGATTATCGAAGAGTAACCATAATAGTCGATAATTTCGACGCTTATACCGCTTTGGTAAACACTGCAAATCGATTTGTTTACTTGGTGTAAGATATCGATGTTGGAAGGCACACCGGCACACCTGTTGACCGCATTTCTGTCCAGTTAGATTCTCTGACCCACTGACTCCGTGAGCTCACTCTATAATCAACATATCCAACTCCGTTTAGGAAAATTGTTGGTTTTTAAACTTTAAGTCGGTAGTGTGTGTGGCAGTGCCTCCTATAGGTTTAGGCTGATCGGATATACTTAGATCGACTAGGTTTCCAATCGGTTTATGATCTTCTATCCAGTAGATTGACAACTTTCACCAACAACCTATCATATAGATGGCTGGAAAATATAGTATATTAATAAAACTATTATCGATAAGAAAAAGTAGCATTTTTATAGTTGAGGTCGTGAAGTAGAACATAAATCGTACATCATAAAGTAAACGAGTCTTGCTAACATAAAATACACGTCAACATTATTATAGATGCTGATAATGTTGTGTTGTTATTATGTCAGTTGATATGTTAATAAACTCTAGTAAGAAACTAGGTATCGAAATAAATATGGATAGGAGAAAAAACATTTGAACAGGTAGATATGTTTAAGGCGGGAAATACTTGTTATTTTTTAATTTTGGAATTGCTTAGTTCGCGCCTTCTGTCTAAAAATATAAATTTAGAAATTAAAAAATCAATTAACTTTCCCACTGTTCTTTATGGATGTGAAAGGCCAGTTTTTTGTTTTGTTTTGTTTTGTATTGTAATAAGACATTCAATTGTATAAAGCTTTATATTTTAATCTTTTCATAAAAAAGAATTTATTTTTTTAACTGGTCCTGGGAAACATTAATTTAAAAATTGACAAAGTTAATTAAATTTTATATTCACTCCTTACTTTTTTAGAACAGTAAATATATTTTTGGATCCTTAATATCCACATTGAAATGAGTCTGAACAGAAAAGAAGCAGGAATTTCTCGAGAATGTCGTTATGCGTTATGACTGATTTAGTAGATTTGTTTTTGGAGGGGTGTAACTAAAAATATGTATGTATAGATGGTATCGGCACCGAACCTTTGAGTTCGTTAAGCCTTCATTGTTATGCTAGGGTATTTTATATGTTTTCAGAGGTGATGAGAATGATATTCTAATCGCAGGCTTACTTATCGATTTATTTGAACAATTTTTAAAATATTAGAGTCACTTTTTATGTTTTCAGATGAGTTAAGAATGACAAAAAATCGATTTTTTAGTCGCGATCGAGCGAATCGATTTATAGATAATGCCCAACTCTGGTACGGCACTTATTTCCGTTTGGCCAGTCTAATAAATTTTTACATTTTAACATAGTTATTTTTTTAAATTTATTTAATCTTATTTACAACTGTACAAATAATAAATACAATAAGTAAATATGTTGTATGTTTCATTTACACTTGAAAATCTTGTGTTGTGTTGTTGAAAATCACTCATTAGTGGTATTTCAAGCATTAATTTAAATTAGAATGTCCCGTGGCCATCTTCTATTCAGACGCTTCGGAGGATTATCAGGGTTTGTAAAGGATGAGAGATTAAGAATTAATAAGTTAGGATGGGTAAGATGAAAAGACGCGTATCTGTTTTGTGTCAAATCTGCAATGAATGTAATGTTAACGTCTTGATGAAAAAAACAGGAATTAAAGGTCACTTCTAGCTCGAGGTTGACTCTTAGCGCATGCGCAGTGGGTTTTCCGTTTCGCCAGTCTAATAATGTTTTCTTGTCCCCATTGTTATTAAATAATTAGTATTTTAATTTCACTTAATCCATGTTTAAGCCTTATAGTTGACAGGACGACTAACTCCATAAAATCATTCTAAATTTTTAAAATATTGTTTCTATAAAAATTTGGCATTGAATAAGTTGATTTAATATTGACTAGGTTAAGAGTATATATATATATATATCAATAAATATTTTTCTTTTACTAGTTTGATACCTTTATTGACCGCCCCACCCGGTTGTCCTTCATAAGAGGTTAGAAATATGTAAAAAAAAATTTAGAGACCTCAATGGATTCGAACTTCTGCCTCATCCACCACATAGTTCAGACCTACTTGTTTCGA
>NW_027104949.1:753431-756659 GCF_000696795.3 Halyomorpha halys | reverse complement strand
ATATATTCATTTTATTATTTTAAGTATTGCAGAGTGAAAACAGTAAAAAAAGAGTATAAGAACTATATAAAATGACTCACTTGGTTTCCAGTAACAGAATGAATTTATTAGTTCCTCTCCTCCTTTATATACATAATTAGTTCAGCTGAGCTACTCCGTCAGCTGACTTCGAAATAACAGTTGACTAAGCCTGTGATAAATTAATATTTTTTCAAATGATATGTGGATGTGAATGGATAGCCATTCTGTCAACTGGAAGGCTTATATATAGATTTTATAAATTAATATACTAATTATTTAATAACTATGGTGACAAGAAAACATTATCAGACTGGCGAAACGGAAAAACCACTGCGCATGCGCTAACAGTCAACCTCGACCTAGAAGAGACCTTTAATTTATGCTTTTTTCATCATTTCCCACTACCTTTACTATTTTATATTACATAATTTTTTTTTACTTTGCGCATGCGTTTACCAGCTTAATTGCAGTTACTCCGATTTCAATAGCGTTTCAAATATTACTCTTATTAATATTTCTATTCGCAAAATTGTGGCAGAAAAACAAAAATAGAACAGCTTACTAAAATTTATAGTCTTCTCGGAAATATTCATTGCTAAATTGTTATTGAATCAATTTTGAACGACTTATATGTAAAAATGTATCATATCAAACGCACCACACCAGAGTTGGCCATTATCTATAGCTAAAATAAATCGATTCACTATATCGCGATTATAACATCGATTTTATTTCCTATTTAAAGTCTTCCTCTTATTTTCTTAAATTGAATTAGTTAATCTTTTTATAGTTTATAATTATCCATTTTTCATTTTAATAAAAATGTGTAATTGTTAATTTTTTCAAATAAACCAAACTAAAGAAGCATGTACTACTATATAGTAGTAGATTGATAACAATAAAAGATAAAATATAATATATAGGTAAGACGATATGGATAAGATGAGGATTCCACTTATATTCCTGACAATACTCCGAGGCGCCTGAAAAAAATATGGCCACGAGATTTTCTAATGCAAAAACGTAAATAGAGTGCTGCCAATGGGTAGTTTCTCTATATGTCTGTATCATGCCATTATGATCAAATTACTAGATGCATTATAATGTACAGTTGTAAATGTTATTAAAATATTTAACCCTATTATACATTCCGTGAGTTAGTAAAATTGAATAATAATGGCAAAATACTAAAATAAAATTAAGAAAAAAATGATTATGAGAGATAGTTGACCGTGGATGACGTACTAGGAGATGAAGGTTGGGGGTGCGGTCAAATGAAACATAAATAAGTTGGAGTAGCTTATTTAATTCTGCCAAAGTTTCGGGTAGAGTTTCTAGCCTTCATCAGGGTCATAGCTTGGAAACCAAACGTCAAATGCTATCAACTGGTAATGGTATCTGATACTATTTGACGTACCAAACGTTGGTAATTGGAAACCAATTCCAAGCTAACAGCCCTGATGAAGGCTAGAAACTCCAGCCGAAACGTTGGCACAATTAAATAAGCTACTCCAACTTATTTGTGTATCATTAGAAAAAAAAATGATCGAATTATTAGTGGTTCAGGTGTAACGGGATTTAAAATGCAATATAAAGCTCTCTACGTAAAAAAATCAAATAATAAATGGAGAAGTTTCAAACAATAGAGCTAACAAACTCTGGTTTGGCGCGCGCATCCTGTAACTATGACGGACTTAGTTACGTCTCCAATTTTTTTGTTGGTCAGGGGATTACGTAAAAGTTAACGCTATTTATTGATTTTCGAAAACAGAAAATTTAAAGATCAGGGAATACCAAATTTATGAACAAAACATTTTTATTTTTCTGTTGCTATAAAAGTTCGTATTTTATATATTCTCAAGAATAACAATTATAAATTTTGTTCCTTACAAGAATACAGTAGTTTAAAAAAAGATAATAATAAGAGCCCAAGAGGAGAAAAAGACAGTTATTTTACCCCAATTTTTGATTACTTTAATGAAAACTATGTATAATTACTAGTCAAAATTGATGAGACTGCCAAGTAGAAGGAATACAAAATGGCGGCTGTTATAAAATGTAAAAAAAAATGAATCTTTCATTCGGAGCTCTATATCTTCAAAACTAACAACAACTCTAGAAAACCTAAGAGGATTTGAAGTAAATTTGCTAAAATATGAGCCCTAATAGAGCTATTTACGTTCAATAGTTCCCGAAATATAGCCTTTTAAAAAGCAACATTTCACAAAAATGTACTGAAATATCACTAGTTAGTGAATCTATTTTTATAAATCTATATCTCAAAACCATTCGACGTACAGAAGTCTTTTAATACTCAAATCAAATCTAGTCTAATCTACTATAAAGTAGTTTATGACGTTTATCTTAGTAGGTGTAGTATTTTTCATGGTATTTAACAAAATGAATTTACAAATGTTGATTTCTAGTTGTTCGGACAGAACATTTCATTTATAAAAAGATATATCTCAGGACAAAATTTCATGCGCAAAACTTATATTCATATGTGAATATCATAAAAACTACTACCACTACGTGTACGTGTCCTAAACTGCTTTATAGTAAGTTAATTTTGAGTGCTGGAAAACATATAGAACCTCTCAAATGATTCCTCAGATATAACAAAATAAAATCACTAAGTACTGATTTTTCATTTCATTTTTTACATACAAACATACCCCTACAAAGATAGGTGTTATGACCTAATTTATAGCTAGTTAAATTACCTTTATCTTGAGTGCTGGCAGATATCTGTTTGCCTTTTAGGTCCGGAGATATATATTTTCAAATATCAAACATTTTATTCCAACAACTAGAATTTAACAATTTGTGAATTTATTTTATCATATATCATAAAAACTACTATTCATACAAAGATAAATATTATAAATTATTTTATAGTTAATTTAACTACTTTTAATTTGAGTGCTGATAGATATCCGTACGTCAAAAAATTACATATTTCAAAATAAGTTCACTAACTACTGATTTTTCAGTACATTTTTTATGAAATGCTACTTCTTAAAAACCTATATACCAGGTCATTCAAAAAGTCCTGTCATTTTTTGGGGGGAAATAATAAATAAATAAATATTTTCAAATAATCACCTTTATTCATCAAAATATCCACCGTTACAGTCGGTAACCTTCTCCCAACGAGATGGTAAAGCCCAAATTCCTTCCTTAAAAAACTGTTGATTTTTACTGCAA
>NW_027104949.1:751476-752386 GCF_000696795.3 Halyomorpha halys | reverse complement strand
AAAAACGACAGGACTTTTTGAATGCCCTGGTACTATATATACCTCGGGAAATATTGAACATAAATGGCTCTCTTATGGCTTATATTCTAGAAAATTTACTCTAAATGATGTTCTCCTAGGTTTTCTAATGATGTTGGTACTTTTAAAGATATAGAGCTCCGAATGATAATTCTTTTTTTTTAATGTTTTGAAACAGCTACCATTTTGTATTCCCCCTACCTATACTTGGCAGACTCATCAATTTTGAAAAGTAATTATACATAGTTTTCATTAAAGTAATAATAAATCAGGATGAGGAGATAACTGCCTTTTTCTTCTCTTGGGCTCTTTAACGAAAGCTCACTTTCCTTCACTTGAAACGTATAACATGCAGAGGACGAAATACCAGTGAGGTGCAATTGATGCAGAGATGTCCTCAGGTGTGGCTTAAGAAAGCTGGAGGACACAGGACATACAGGAGATCCTGCTGACACTTTCTGTTTCATGTCCTTTCACTCCAGGCGAGGTGGAGCGTGTAATATCTATCTCCTCGCCGGCTCCTTCCATAAACGCTCCTTTCTTCTCCAGTGGATTAAAGGAATCCATGCCGACTACACATTATCCTTTCAGATCCTTGTCGCGCCTTTCTTTGTCGAATCCGAATCCGTTTTCTTATTCAGGTTATTTTCGGAAGATATCGTGTTTCTTATCATAGCAGCATTTCACTGTATACTTTTTTTCTTGAATAATTCAAGTAAATAAATCAGCGACCATAAAGTTTTCATGTGTTTCTAAACAGTCATTTTTTTTTTTTTTTTTTTTTTTTTTTTTTTTTTTTTTTGTACTTTAAATTAATCAATAAAATAATCATTTTAACTAGGATTTTACTTCAACAAAAAGTGATGAATTCAGTTGTTTAGGTGATTTCGGC
>NW_027104949.1:748036-749735 GCF_000696795.3 Halyomorpha halys | reverse complement strand
AAATAGAAAATATAAATTAATGTGAGAAGGATTTTTATATTGAACATGTCCCTGAAGATAGCTAGAAAGACCGAAACGTTGGACAAATGAATAAATAAAGTGTTGAGACTGATTTGGATATAAAATTGATTTATTTAATATTTATTAAATAATCATAAACTACTTTATAGTACATTAAACTAGCTTTAATTTGTATTTTGAATACATTATGAGATATAGATTTCTAAAAATAAATTCACTAACTTCTGACTGTTTATGAAATTTTGCTTTTTGAAATGCTAGATCTCAGAACTATTGAACGTAAATAAATAGCTCTATTAGGGCTCACATTTCAGCGAGTTTTCTCTACTGTAAATGATGTTCACTTAGCTTGTTAGGCAGACGCAACAATTTTTACTAGTAACTGTACGTAGTTTTTATTAAAGTAATCAGAAATGGGGTGAAATATTGAATTTTTTCTCCTCTTGGGCTCTTGTACTATTAGTAATTACAGCTGAGGTATGTTCCTTCGAACAAATATTCCTGTAGGCAATTACGGATGTAGGAATGCGCTGACTCGAGAAGATAAGATATCGAAGCTTCAGTTGATGGGTTTGCAACCCATTTTCCGTAAAAGGTGTCGAATGACAGTAATTGCCAGTCCCTAGTGTATTTTCCACTGAGGTGTGGATTACAGCAAAAACAATTTTCCTTACACTTGCTCGTAATTGTGTCTGTAGTTGTCAATAGATCATTAAGGGTATGGATAGCTTTCCCTAACCGATGTGTTTTCTTACTGCAGTGACGCCAAACTATTGTAATATGAGAAAACGGCTAGAAGCAATTATTGTAGTACAAAAGAGAAATCTGGAAAATAATCTTAACTATGAAGCGTGTTTATTGATATTAAATTTTTTATTAGTTATAACATAAACATCCATATAGTCTCAACACTTTTGTATTATCTTTACAATCCTACGTTTCAGTTATTTCCCTTTCAAGGATCTATCAATTAAAATTTGAAATTTAATTTCATTCATCATAAGTAAATTCTAAAATCATTATGAAAATTTACATTACCTGCCTTATTCACGCTATCACGGCAAAACATCAGTTATCACATTATTGCAGTCCATTGTACCTTTGTCTATTTTTATCTCATTAGTTAATTACCTACAAAACTTTTTCAATTAAGAAACGATATGAACTAATATATAAATTTTCACAATAATTTGCTAAATTACCTATTATTTTCACATTTATACTTTTTACAATAATTAGTTTACAATTCCTGTTTCACCTAATCACTATATCGACCTTATCAAATTATACATCTCTCACTTTTCCAGCGGACTGGGATTTATACGTTTTATCATCATTGACCTAGTTGACAATATATCTTCTTTTATTATGTAGTAATACATTCTGTTATATATTTGCAGACAATGCTATAGGGATCATTGAGCACATTGACTTAATATTTACAAATATGTAACTTCAATATTGACAAAATAAGAAATGAAAAATTGAAACAAAATTAAACTCGAAGTAAGATAACATCGTGGAATGGGTGCCTGGACATAAAGGCATTAAAGGAAACGAGAGAAAAGACTACCTAACAAGGAAAGGATCTGAGCATGTTCCTCTCACACCTGACCCCATATGTGGAATTAGTCTCAGCCACGCGAAGAGACATATCAAAAAGATCGCTGAGAGCAAG
>NW_027104949.1:717784-747591 GCF_000696795.3 Halyomorpha halys | reverse complement strand
AGATTTGCAAAGGCAATTGGCCTGTTTTGAGCAGAGGAGGGACGGCGTACAATAGGCCCTCTGAGGCCGCGGTGCTTCTTGGCCGGCTAAAAAAAAAAAAAAAAAAAAAAAAGATAACATCTTCAACACAATAATTCTCATTGCTTCTTCTTCTTCTTCTAAGTCTCTACAGCCCATGGATTCCCAGACTTCTTCTTAGTCACTACAATCCAAGATGGACTATGGACTCCCGAAAAATGTTATGTAATTATATCTTATTTTATTTTGTAATAATACATTCTATTATATACGAGTATGCACAGACAATGGCTATAGGGGTCATAGAGTACATTCAATTAATATTTACAAATATGCAACTTCAATAATGACAAAATAAGAAATAAAAAAAAAAAAAAAATAGAAACAAAATTAAACTCGTAGTAAGATAACATCTTGAACGCAATAATTCCCAGTTCTTTTTCTTCTTAGTCGCTGCAGTATAAAATGGACTATGGAGTCCCGAAAAATGTTATATAATTATATCTTATTTTATTTTGTAATAATACATTCTATTATGTACGAGTATTTACAGACAATGCTATAGGGGTCATAGAGCACATTCAATTAATATTTACAAATATGCAACTTCAATAATGACAAAATAAGAAATTAAAAAAAAATTTATTTATTGATATTTACAACTGTACATAAATACATCAAGTAAATTTGAGGAAATCATAATGGTATGGTATAAGCATGTAGAGGAACTACCCAATGGTGGCACTCTAAACACATTTTTACAATATAAGGTCTCGAAGCCATATTCTTTTCAGACGCCTCGGAGGATTGTCCGGAATAAAAGAGGAAGCAAGATTAGAAACTAATGGGTTTGAGTGGTTAGGGAGTTTGTAATGGAAGGATTGAAATCTGGTTCGGGCTAGATCGGTTACAAATGGAACATTAAGGTCTTTGTGGATAATTTTATTTGTGACAAAGTAGGGAGCATTTAGGATTTTACAAAGGATTTTGGATTGTAAAGATTGGATACGAGAGGAATTCTAAGGTTTAGTGGAGCCCCAAAGCTCAACGCCGTATGTATTTATTTCGCTCTTTTATGCCCAAAGTTGAAGAAAAGTAAATGTTTAATGTGAAAATAACCTAGATTAAATTTTACCAAATTCCATCCGCTCTTTTCGCTGCATTTGCCCTGAAACACATTTCGAAATGACTGGTCTCCATTTTTTTTTCGAAATTAGAAAAAATTGTTGGAAGGAGTTAGATGAGTGTAAAAATGGTCTGGTGAGAATCTTATAAAAAAATTATAACTACTATTATTTCTTACTATTGCTGAAAGCAATTTCCTGGATTCCAGAAATCACTCGTTCTGTAAATTAATTTATAAAACAAAAAGTCATTAATCTTGAAATGAAATCTGAAGAAAAAGAATATCCACCTATCGCAATGGATGCGAATTCGGCTGGGGAGATAATTTTATTCTGTTACACTGTAGCCGTGAGTCAATCCTGTGGGTTATAGAGCTCTCGTGAGGTCAACCTAGCCTAGTGAATAAAGTGAATTCCTTAATAAAGGTAATACAGGTGGTCGAGCGTGATCTCGAAAAAATGACCTCCTTGTATTGCAGTTGATATAAAAACTGTATTTTCTTGGAAAGTTCTGAACTGATGACCCTTCGTGAGGGTCCCGTAGGGGTTGGGTTCACATCCCATCAAGGGTCAGGGTTTCAGTACTTTGTAAGGAAGTATTGTGGCTAGACCAAGGGTTATGCAGGGAAGTATAATGAGGTCAAAATCACACGCAACCGACAGATTTTTCCTCAACTAAGGTAAGGTCCTACGGTAAGGTTAATATGTTGCAACTGTTCACTGTCATGGCGTACATAACAGTTAAACGTGTCAGTTAGTAAGACAGTTAGTTCACTGTCATTACTTGTGGCATTAACAATCACGCCAGAACCAGTGAGACGTTACTGTCACAATAAAACAAAATTGCCGCAATAACACAAACTATGATAGTTCGCTGCAGGGGAGTATATATGTGATAGCTAACGCGACAGTTTCTTTACTAGCATAACTTGCACTCTCAACTATCACGCCAGAACCAGTGCGATAGTACAATCATGACTATAACAATCATACTGTTACAGTTATAACGATTCTCCTAGTGGCGGGTATTTTCAAGGCGCTGACGAATATGCAGAAATTACCAGTTTTTTTATTTAGTCATTTATTTAGTTTGTTTTTGAACCTTAAAGAAACACGGATACATCAATCATGAACAAATAATAAATACAATCAACAACTGTATTTATTTTAATGTGAAAAAAAATTAGGAAATAGTTCAGTAATAAAAATTAAATTTATTAATCAGGTTTTTTTGACGTGACAACGTCTTATAAATCATTTTGCGGGATAACATGATAGAAAAAGTGCCCCGTAACGGAAATTGACTTCGTTTAACATATGGATATTATATCATATGTATAAAAATTAATTAATGTATAACCAAGCAAAAATAAATATCTGAATTCAATATGTGAACTGGTTTATTATTTCAAATATATAACATTGGATTGATTTTAATTTATATTTATGTAATATTAGCATAGAGTATACGTTGTCACGGAAATATGTCGCATCGGCGCTTCGCGCCGAGGCCTACACGGGCACGGTTTTTTTTTTTTTTTAAATTAAAGTTACTTTCATGTCAATAATTTAAAAAGCCAATTTATGATGCTGGGTGGGTTCCGGAGGCCCCCTGAAACCACAAGGTTGACTCACAGGTACTCAGTGTCTTACCACTGAACCACACCGCTCATAAAGAAGACATAAAATAAACTTTTAGTCGTTTTCCATAATTTTTCCACAATGGAAATGACATTAGGTAGGAGACAACACTGGAAAACATTGTCTTAACAGGAAAACTTCATAAAGAAGTTTTAAGAAGAATCTATTAATTCTCTGTATAATCTTGTATGAAAGTCAAGGCTGAAGAAAGATCAGGTGACACGTGAAGGATTGCAGAGGATGACGTGGTAGAGTGCACTGGACACAATAATGACTGCACTGGACTGGTCGGCTGCTTCTCATGAATGGGCTCTTTCATGAATGGGCGAAGACGCACTGCTTAATAGAGGTAATATGTATATCCTGTAACGGTTTTTTTAACTACTATTTTAGTTCAATGTAAATAAATTATGGAGCAGACCTGGGCACTTTATAAATAATGTATTTCTAAAATAAATTAAAAGATTATTTCATGTATTTATTTAGTAAGCTAAACTTTTTTTCGTTTTACATTATTCATCATAAAACTCAATAGAACTACGTAATTAAAATCTAGTACGGAATAAGATCTCGAAATAAATATGGACAAACAAAATAAATGATTAGGAACTGAAACAGTATCGGTGATATCGATATAGGAGCAAATATATTTCAACAGGTAGATAGGATTAAGTATTTAACTTAAAAAAATATTCAGGTAAAAAATCATTCGACACTACCAATCCAATGTTACTTATTTTCAAATTAATAAATCTAAATATTCCAAGATATTTAATATTACTAATTCAGTCATTTTTATCAAATTGAATTGTTAATAACTACCCGTTTTACAATGGAATATCTAAAATGCACTCTGAATTAATACAGTTCAGGATTACATATATAAACTGACACATAATTTCTTCGAGTCTTGCCCCAACTCATTAAACCCTCTAATCACAGAAATATGAAATTACATTAAAACTACAACCTGTAAATATAAACAGAAAAGAACCAAACATATATCAATGTTTTTATCTAAACATATATCAATGTTGTCATCTGAACATATATCAATGTTGTCATCTAAACATATATCAATGTTGTTATCTAAACATATATCAATGTTGTCATCTAAACATATATCAATGTTGTCATCTAAACATATATCGATGTTGTCATCTAAACATATATCAATGTTGTTATCTAAACATATATCAATGTTGTCATCTAAACATATATCAATAAATCGATCCTTGATGGCAGGAGGTGAGCCAGCGCCACTGTACGCCCCTGCACACAGCGGATCCCACAACCTACCTTAAAATACTTCTCAGTCAAAGAAAAGACATTTATGTTCATTATGTATTATGTATTTATTATGTATACATATGGTTTTGTTTGAAATAATTAAATTAATAGAAGGTTGAGAAAAAAAATATTGATACGTATCTCATGCTATGCAATGATATGTATCTCATGCTACTCAACGAAATGTATTTTATTCTATCCAATGTTGTGCATTTTATTTTAATTTAATAATGTTTTGGGTTTTTCCCCTTCGGTTTTTTTTTTAATTTAAAGTAAATTAACTATGGAAAATTTAATTTGTATCAAGAAAATTGAATTGAAAAAGGGGACATCCCAAAGCAATTTGGTAAATATTGTATATTATATATTTATGCAATAAAAAACATGATTAAAAAAAGTATTTAAGTTCTAGAAACTACAAAATTTATGAGGATATAAAAGTGATGTTAAAGAAGAATGCTTGTTATTTTTCTATTCAGAAATTGCTTAGCTTTCACCTTCTGTACAGGAACATAAAAAATAGAAGTTATAAAACTATTATTCTTCCTACTGTCACTTGTGGATGTGAAACTTGCTTCTAACACTAAGGAAAGAACAGCGGCTTAAGGGTTTTGAAAATAAAGTATAAAATAATCTGACCGAAAAAGGACGAGTTAACCGAAGAATTTAGAAGACTAAACGACGTTTAATTGAGGGAATTGCATTCGGTAAATATAATTAAGGTTAGAGCATTGCGGCGAATAAGATGGGCGTGTAAGGTTGCTCGACCGGGTCCCAAAGTGTTAATAAACACTGAACTGACAGGAAAACTTCCGAAGAGTACATCGAAGCGTAGATGGGAGGATTGCGTGATGATGTGGGTATTTTGACTACAATTGTCCGGAATTTTTCACTTTGGCGGGTATTTAGTGAGTATTACAGGCTAATGGTAAAATGGCTTAAAGTTATATGTAAGTGTGCAGTGTTCAGTATCGCAATAGTACTTTAACAGGATAGTTTATCTAAAATGCTTGAGATTTTTTGGTCAGGAAAATCGGCAGCACTGGTCAAGACCGATTTTGTAGATTTGAGTTTGAATACGCGTCATTGGGTAGATGTGAGTTAACGAACGCTATAGTATTTAACAGCTATTATTATAAACAGACTATCATTATAAACTATATAGTATAAACTATAGACATCTGGCAAATTTCGACAGACACTGACCATAGAGGAAGTGACCTTTCTTTAGTATTCTATATCAATGTAGAAAGCAAGGACCTGGCACTTAGGCAGGTACAAGCTGTCATCTCACAATGGACTTGCATCAGTCTAACTATTTTATGTTTAACACATGTAAGTCAGTTCTCACGAATCCTTAGGTCATAGTACTTTACTTCCAATTTCTTGGAAGGCTGGCCACCCTGTTTTTATTCACGCCTTTTTCCCCCTCCCAGATATTTACTTCTAATTTCATAGGCTCTCTAATTTCCTAAATTATCTGATTGGTCCAAACCCCTTCTCCTATTTCACTATTCTTCCCCTCCCCCAGATATTTACTTCTAATTTCATAGGCTCTCTAATTTCCTAAATTATCTGATTGGTCCAAACCCCTTCTCCTATTTCACTATTCTTCCTATCCCCTCTTCTCAAGTGTGTCATATATATTTCCTAGACTAGATAGCTTTCTGACTTAGAAGAGAGACACTCAGTAACAGTGAAAGTAACAAGTAGTTCTTGTAAATATGTTAGAATAAAGTCATTTTAGTCTTCACTGATTTTTATGTTATTTAATTTGTGTGTACCGAGGCCGTCTGTAGCTCAGGGAGTTGAGGCACAGATCAACTGCTTCGGCGCCGGTTCCCACGCGTCCCAAGAAAAATGAAAACATGAACCCCCACCTTGGTTAGAATAAGGTGTAGATAACCCTTTCCACCTATATGTCATAAATGACCTGGAAAGGGTTAAAAATAAATGTACCTGCAATGGGTGGTATCGGCATGGAACCTTCGGGTTATTGAACCCTTTATATTATGATTTACACTTTGAGGATATTCATCATTAAAGGTTGAACTTAAACATCTCCTTAAGGAATGATCAATATGTTTCCATTCCTTTTATACAGTTCGCCTACCTGAATTATGCCTTTTCAGATGAAGAAACATTTGCCGACTGACCCAGATCGATAAAGGAGACGGAGAATCGATGGGAGGCGTTGGATTGTGGGATCGTGGAGCTGGCTGGGGTCATGTGAACGAGCGGTCGTGAGCGAGCGCTTCGCTTTCTACGGAGTCCTAACCGGCCCTTTGGTATTCTCGAGAAAGTTGCGGAGAAAGTGGTCTTGGGTCTTGGATATTGTTTATATCCCGGAGTTCAGTCGTCCGTCGGGGAATTCGATTCTGATTAGGAGGCCGACTGGCGTATCTCCCTTTCCGCTGCGTTTGCGATACTTAAGATAATTATTTCTCTTTCGGTAAACCATTGCGATTTTTACAAAAACATTCAATAGGTAATATTAGAAAAAATCAATCGACAATCAATCAATTTATCGACCCTGTCAGGTTCGTTTTGAAAACTTATGCGTTCAAAGCTGTAAAATTTTAAGTTCTATTTCGAAGAATTTCTTCTGAAACAAAACGGTAAAATAAAAAAAAAAATCGAAGGCGTATGAAGGCCCTGCCAGTTGGGTTACTAAAATGTCTTCTAAAAGACTCTTTCTCTAAAGAAGAAATTTTTTTTCAACAATTTACTCCCTTTTACCCTTGAAGCGTGATTGTTGCGGTGGGTAGGGGTTCAAAAAGGAACCTTTACTAACCTAACCGTGAATTTTGATATTCTTGTATTGTAAATAATTGAACATAATAAACTGTAAAACAAAACATTCAAACACATACACTAAAAAAAATTTTTTTTTTATTTATTTGTTGATATTTACAACTGTATAAAAAAATACAACCAGTAAATTTGATCATAATGACATATGTTATGATACAGGATGTAGAGAAACTACCCAGTAGTAGAACTCTAAAACAGTTTACAATATAAGGTCACGAGGCCATCTTCTTTTCAGGCGCCTTGGAGGATTGCCAGGAATGGAAGAGGAAGCAAGGTTAGAAACGAGTGGGTTTGGGTGGTTAGGGAGTTTATTATGGAAGGAATAATATCGGGTTCGGGCTAGATCGGTTAAATAAGGAACATTTAGGTCTTTATGGATGGTTTTATTAGTAACAAAGTAAGGAGCATTGAGGATTTTACGAAGGATTTTGGATTGTAAAGATTGGATACGAGAGGAATTCGAAGGTTTAGTGGAGCCCCAAAGCTCAACTCCGTATATCCAGATGGGCCTTATTATTGTCATGTAGATCAGTCTTTTGTAATGAGTAGGAAGTTTAGACCGTTTGTCTAGTAAGTGGTGTAGTAGTTGGAATCTGCGTGCAGTTTCCTGGTTACTAAAAAAAAAAAAAATAAATAAAAAAAGGAACTTAACTCAACTTAAAACTATTACAAAAATTAATTTAAGTTGAACAAAAGAGAGAAAAAAAATGTATTTATTACACCGTGGGTAGGTAATGTCTTCGTAAAGGTAGATTCTGAAAAGAGGTACGTCTGTCCGCCTTGTCCTCTTGGAGTATGAGCGAATGTTGTCCGTCCGCCGTGAAGAAAATGATTAAGCTGGCGAAGATGGCCGGCTGCTGGCTACTAAGGCTAAGTAGATAGAGGAAAAGATGTCAGCCGATGTGTGTGCACACAATGAAACTACCATGCAGCTATGCATACACAACTTTTAACACAACAAAAACATATGTTACACAATCGATTCTTTGTTATTAAACCATGTGTTGGCCGCAACAGTGATGAAATGGTAAAACTTTCAAATTTAAATAAAAATATTACTATAAAGATCATTGAAATAGTTTAAATATAACCAAGATGTACAAAAAAATATAAAATATAAAGTTGGAAATAAAATAAAACAATATGGCAGTAGAAGGGTCGTTAGAAGGTGAGATAGCTTGGAACATCAAAATCTTATGTTCGCTTTCTTATATATATATATTATATAGTGAGGGGAAGTAAACTAATCTTGAAAAATTTTGAATTCCAGTTTTCGACGGAAAAATATGTTTTGAGGTCTTTCGAGTCCAAACATTTATGTTGTGTGACTCTAGCTCAAAAACGAAAATCGTACAAAAATAAAATTACATATTTAAAATTGGTACATACTTAGTGTATAATTACAGGACTTATCTGGGATCAGAGCCTTAGCACATGGAAGAGAAGAACTAACAGTGAACTGCTTGCAAACACTGGTTGATCAATATTTGAGGACGTGCAGGCTAGAAGGTTAAGATAGGTGTTCGAAGCAATCCATCAGGACGCCACTACACTACACTGAATGCCAGTATAGTAGGCAAGAGACCACGATGGATAGATAGAATCAACAAAATGTAGGAGGTTGTAAAAATTCTGTTAGTGCATGCAGATACTTTCCAAAGAGGTTGCAACTTAGATGCTGTTATTTAAAATAAATGTGCCTCAACAAGTTTCCAAAACGATGGCAAATTCGCGCTGTGCTTTATTAATTATGATAATTAGTATTTGCTTGATAACAAATTCAATTCTAATTAAATTAATAATGTTTATTTCACTGCAGGAGCGAGCAATTCCCCTCTCTTGAGTACACCCATGGTTGCATTCACACGTCTGTGTTCAATTTGTATTGCTTTAAAACTCCCACAAATAAATATTTGCGATCTTCGAATTTTAGTGAATTTAAGAATTTCCCCAACCTTTGGATTCTATAATTAACGCTTGTTTATGATTCTATATTTTATAAATCTTCGTGGGAATGGGTATTTCAGTGGTAAGGCACTTTTAATTCCAAGGACCCATGTTTGAATCCGGATAATTATTTTCTATTTCGCTGTAGCCGTGAGTAAGCCCTGTAGGTTCGGAGTCCGTCCAGCCTGATAAAGTGGGTACCCTTAATTGGGTCAAAAGTGATTCCGATCAAATCACCTCCTTTCACAATCGTTGGTCTAGTAACAGAATTTCCTTATTCCTTGTTTATAGTACTGCAATCGGAGTAGTGCAATTAGAGTCAGATGATTTCTGGAATATCCTATTATACCGGTTAAATGTCATCATTTGTAATCTTATATTATCTGAGATAATCCATTATCATAGATGTTAATATTATATATCTGGTAGTTCTATGATTTCTGGAATGTCCCACTATTCCGGTTAAATGGCATCATTTATAATCCTATATTATCTGGGATATTCCGTTATCTTAGATGTTAATCTTATATATCTGGTAGTTCTGATGATATACTGGGGAAACATACATTATATAATTATAAATGAATATTTATTAGTTAAAAAGCTAAGATTATAAAATGGGACGAATTTTATTTTTTTATAATATTAATATTTTTGTTAATCATTTGTTTATTTTTATATAAATTTTGTTGTGATGACATTGAGATTATTTTAACTCTGATAATTTAATTTTTATTAATTGTTATTTTAAGATTTTGATTTTTTAATTTTTGATATTTAGAGTAAATTACCTTAGGGATAACATCTTAATTTTTTTGGAGAGTTCTTATCGATAAAGGAGTTTGCGACCTCTATGTCGGATTAAAATAAGATTTAAGTGCAGAAGCTTAATTTTCTAGGTCTGTTCGACTTTTATTTTTTTATGAAATTTTTATATGATCTTCATGAGTATTTGCGGTACAGATTAATTTGTTTTTACTTTAATTTTATAATTCTATCGATTTGGTGTAAATACATTGTTTCAAATCAATAATTTTAGAAATAAAAATAAATTTAATATAGCACGAATATATATTTATGAAAAGATTAAGTTTCTGATAAAAAAAAATCAGAACGAAGTTTTAATTTATATAAATGTTTATATTCTACAATCTATATTGCTTATATTTATGTTTCCTATAAGAACAAAACAAGCGTGTGAATACGAAAGTTTGTTGTTTTGTTTGTTTACCAAGCACTTGTACAAGTTATGGATTTTCAGCATGTAGCAAACCTGAAGATCCAGAAGAACGATACTAATACAATTTTCATGATTGCGAGATGACAATTTAGCGGGACTTGCGTTTTTCTCAGTGTACCTTGAAACGTATATTTCAATCAAAAATGTTCTGAAACCCTAATAGTTCCCCTCACTATATAATTCTTATATACGTAGATGAAGTGAAAGTGAAAGTAGGCATTGGCCCAGTAATCTCGGAGAAATGACGGACGGAAGGTTTTTTTTTTAATTTATGGATTTCACTAATTATGAAACCTAGAAGCTTTAATTTAAAAAGGTATTTTTTTTTCTTAACTAGTCTAATTGTTTAATATAAAGGTCACTATAGATGATAATTGTGTTATTTGCCAAAGAGAAAGGTTTCCTCAAATACTTATTTTATTATTATTTTGATTATATCTTATATTAAAAAAAACAAAAAAAAACTGATTTCACATGATCAAAATTCTGTTGCCCCAATTTCACGTGCCAATTCGGCAAAGAATCCGGTTTTGTAAAATTAACTAAATTGCAGCTTTGAGTGCTACATTCCAGAAGTATTTTAAATAGTATTAAAATATATAGGTGGATAAGAAGCGAGGTATCTGCAAAGAACCGCCAAGAAAGTGTTTTGAACGAAATTTGAAATCTAAAGATTGTTCCTTTAATAATATTCAACGTTTCCTGACGACTGACTAGGAATCCTCTAAGAAGACTGAAATGACAGTTATTACAACACCTACTAAATATATGTCTGAGCATAAAACCAATTCCAAAAGAGTAAACTTATTTTAAAATTATTGTATTTTTTCCCTTTTCATAATTACTAGTTATTTCCTAGTTAATAATTACAATCATTTAGAAAACATTACGGGCGGTACAATTACAGGCGTTTCTATGTGCAGAAGATATCTTGCTTGTGACAGACTCTGAGGAAAAATTAAAACAGGCCATTATAGAATGGCATGAGGAACTCGCTCGCAAAGGAATGAGTATTAACAGTCGCAAGAGCAAGGTAATGATTGTTGCCAGAGATAAAGTGGACATGGGCAATGTAAGAATAGTGTGCAATGATGAAGTATTGGAAAGAGAAGGCTTCTATACCTACCTTGGAACAATTTTCAACAAATCTAGTAAAATCGACCAAGAAGTGTCCAGTAGGATAAATAAAGTAAATAGTATTTACTACCAGATATGCAATACTATCTTTTTTCAATTTTTCAAGGTCTCAGTATTTACTCTTACTATATATATTATATATTCCATAAATAGGTATGAGTGAGTATAAAAAGATAGATTATTAATCCAGTTCGGAACAGCCTGTACAGAGATAATAGTAAAAGTAGCCTTTATGTTATTTTGAAAACTAATTTTAGCGCCTTCTCCTGAATTAATTATTTTCTTTATTTATCAGTGATAGCGATAAATTAATATTTTTTTTTAGATCCTGGTTGGTGATGAGAGATATCGAAAACGGAACTGGATGAGAGAGCTGTAACCGTTAGCGGGGTATCAAGTAGGCACTGGCCAGTTTATTATCTAGGGCGCATTATTTATTAAAGAGAAAATGAATCTGCATGTGTAGCTCTTTCCACTTCTCCTCTTCTCTCTCACTCATTTCTTTTTCACTCGTTTTTTTTTCATTCATCTGTGCATTTATTTATAAACTTTTTGTCGATATAATAAAAATAATTTTTTTCTGAATTTTCTTTTCTAAGAAGTTGATTATATCAATTTTTTTAAATTCTGAGGTGAAGAAAACTTTCAATTATAATATACTATTATTCTATATTTCGTTCTTGTACAACGTTTCTTCTAATTTTTAATTAAGTTCACTCCATAATTATTATGAATTCATTAACATATTATTATTATAAAAATAATTTTAAAATATATAAATTCAATTATTATAATATATTAATGGTTAAAATTTTACATATTCAAACTTACTACTTAATATTCTTTCTCAGTACATATAGGACAGGAGTCCAAGAGGAGAAAAAAGGCAGTTATCTCTCCCCAATTAATAGTCAAAATTAATGAGTCTGCCAAGTATAGGTGGGGGGAATGAAAAATGGTAGCTGTTTCAAAATCTTAAAAATAATTGATTTTTTATTTCTAAGCTTTTCCGAAGCTGTATATGTTTACAACAACCAACAACAATAGAAAATCTTAGAGATCGCCATTTAAAGTAGAGTACATTTGCTAAAATGTATGGCCTAATAGAGCTAATTACGTTCGATAGTTTTTGAGATATAGCTTTTTAAAAAGCAACATATCATAAAAAATGTTGTATGGAACGTATTGAAAGATCTGTAGCTCATGAATTTATTTTTAAAAATTTATATCTCAATAACCATTTGAGTTACAGATGTCTATTAGCACTCAAACTAAAGGTAGTTTAATGAGCTATAAAATAGTTTATGACGTTTACTTTCGTAGGAGTAGTAATTTTCATGAAATTTGCTAAAATAATTTGATTTATAGTTGTTCGGACAAATTTTCATTTTCCAAATTTATATTCATTTATGTATATCATAAAAACTACTACCCCTACGAAGATATGTGTTATAAACTACTTTATAGTAAGTTAAACTTCCTTTATTTTGCGTCTTATGGGTCTAGAGATATATTTTTTCAAAAATCAAACATTTTATACGAACAACTATAAATTAACATTTTGTGAGTTTCTTTTGTTAAATATCATAAAAACTACTACTCCTACAAATATAAAAGTTATAAATTATTTTATAGTAAATTTAACTAGCATTAATTTGAGTACTAGCAGACATCCGTAAGTCCAATGGTTTCTGAAATAAAGTTTTTCATAAAATCAAACTTATTGTCCGAACAACTATAAATCAATTTATTTTAGGCAATATCATGAAAAATACTATTCCTACGAAGGTATGAATCATAAACTACTTTATAGTACATTAAACTACCTTTAATTTGAGTGCTAATAGACATTTATACGTCGAATGGTTATTGAGATATAGATTTCTCAAAATAAATTCACAAACTACTGATATTTCAGTACATTTTTGTGAAATGTTTCTTTTTTAAAAGGCTATATATCGAGAACTATTGGACGTAAATAGCTATATTAGGGATAATATTTCAGAAAATTTACTTTTCTGTCAATAATGTTCTTTTAGATTTTCTAGTGTTGTTGGTAGTTTTCAAGATATAGGTGAAAAGTGAAAGACAAATAAGTTGGTGTAACCTATTTAATTGTGCCAACGTTTCGGCTAGAGTTTCTAGTCTTCTTCAGGGCTAAGAACAGAACAAGATAACAACCACAGTAAGTATAGAAAATAAAAAATAAAGTATATAGAGAATATCATAAAATGAATAATTTTACAAAATAGAATTAATAAAATGAAGTGATGAGATAAGTGGGAAATAAAATGTATACATAGGTAATTGAAAAAGTGGTTAAAACAACATAATTAAGGAAATTAAATAAAAATGAAGTTATATAATGCAATGAAGTATGAACATATTAGTTATTAATAATTTAAAAATAGAAATATGGAAAGAGAATTGAGAGGAAGAAAATATAGGTAACAATAATAATTGATAAAGAGGCAAAATATAAGTAAAGTATAACATAAGATATGAATAGAAAAAAAAATGTCATTGTTATAAAAAAAAAATTTACATTGTTCTAAATGATTTGCTCGATTCTGTTATCCCACTCTTTCCAGTTGACATTATTATGACTATTACTGATCTTATAGGAGTTAAAAATGACTAGAGTACAAGTTCCTATTGTACAAGTCAGTGTGATTGTATTAAGTTAAATCTACAAGACTAATAGTATTAGTTTGTACTTTATTATGAAACAGGGCCCAGATGGGCCAGGAGGAAAGGGGGGAAACTTTATTAAAATATAAATATAAAGTTGTGCTGCTTTATTGGGTTGCTAATTACACTGCTTGCGGCTTTAGCGCACTTGCTCAGCCTCCACTGGCTCATTACCAGTGATGCGGTGAGAGGGATGTGTAAATATTTTATGTATTATTTTATCATTATGTTATTTTATTTATTTATTTTTCATACAGATAGTTTGATTATGTTCATCTTGTCTATTCTTTTGTTTGTATATATTTTAAGAGAGTTTTTTTTTAATTTATTTATTTTTTATTATTTTTTTATTCATCACTATTACCTATTGCCCACAACTGTGTGGCAGATTGTAATATCTATCAATAAATAAATCTATCTATCAAAAAAAAAATACACTGCATACTTATTCTAGTTTAATTCGAAAATATTTTTAAAATAACAAGAAAGAGGCCTATACAAGTATACAATAATAATTAGAAACTTTAGTAGTGTACAACATTAAAACATGACTTTTTTTTTCACCTCTCTGGTTCTTTTATTTATTTTTTCTCTTTTTTATGTTCTTTTCCCCTCCTTTTCCATCTTTTCCTCTTTTTCCCTTTCATATTTTGGTTTTAACCCAATGTTCCTTTAACAGAATAGTGGATAGAATAGTGGTAGACATATGAGAAAATACAAAATATATAATAAATATATAACAAATAATAAAAATATATACACTAATAATAAGTATATACAAAAGACCGGCGGGCCACATGTTGAGTAAAGCTGTTCTAGACGAACGGACGCCTACAGTGGATGTGAATGAGAGCAGGCCTAGATGCTTTGGTTGAAGGTGAAAGTAAGCCTTCGAGATCTAGTTCGGATACGAAGTTAATGTTTCTCGAGCCTCCATCTATTTGTCATGTCAAAATTAATGATGAAAATGTCACATAGGACAACATAGTGCGGATAAGTTCACAAGACAAATCATTCATCAAGAGATTGATAACAGTATCAATGTTGTGTAGGTTAGTTATTAAGGAATGTTAGAATGTATACAAAGGTACACTGTAAGTTGGTTAGCTGGTTCCTTGGTGGGATCTATTCCTTTAGTTGCGCCTGCCAGAGTTGTTGCTGTACTCCTTATAGGATAAATGACTAGGTAGGAAGATTGAAATATATTAAAAAAAATGTTTGTTTGTTGTTAATATTATTTTTTTCATATACTATTATTTTTTTTTTAAATAAATTATTTATTGTTATTTACAACTGTATAAAATATATACAACTAGTAAATTTGCTGTAGGTGACATAATTACATGATACAAACATGTGGAGAATCTACTCACTGATAGAACTCTAATAACATTTCTAGAGAAGATCTCGAGGCCATCTTCTTTTCAGACGCCTAGGAGTACTATCAGGTAATGAAGGAGAATCCAGGTTAGAAACAAATGTATTTGGGTGGTTGGGAAGTTTATCATCGGTAACATATGAGATATTGAGGTCTGATGAATGACTATTTTTATTGACAGTTTCTAGAAAACATTAATGAGCCAACATTACTTGATGGTTAAGAAAAATAAAAAAGTTAAAACGAAATGTTACGGATTTTTATGAGTCCATAAAAATCAGTATTTAAAATATTTTATTATTTTCTTTCCAGAATTCTTTCCATAATAATTTTTAAATTTATTCAACTTTTTTTATGTGATAATTGGGGGTATATAATTATTTTTGACTGTTGGGAGTGGTAACAACCATGGTTATACCTGTGGAAGATGTTGCTTCATTACATTTGGAAATAGAGTGAAATTTGGGTGAGCAATATATTGAAAGGATCTGTTGGGAAAGGTTTAAAGTTTAGTGCATTAAAAACGAAGACTTAAGGTGAAGAGGAGAAACCATTTAGGGGGTGGTTTGGGCTAGATATGATTTTGGAGTAATATTTAAATACTAGAATTTTTCTTTTAACTAATATTAGTATTCCAGATGCTTCCACGAGTAAACTACTTGAGTGGCAGGAGCGGAAAACTCAAAGAAAATTTAATTAAGTTAGTCAGTTTTTCAATTAATATCTTTTAGGAACAGTTAATAAAAAACTTCTTTTAGAGAAAAATTAAAATTCAAAGTATGATACGAATAAATCATTGTTTATGATTTAATGAAAAAAGTTTTTTATTGAAAAAAAGAAAGAAAAATAGTAAACATTATTTTTTAAAATATACATTATAACAGAGAAATAATAGTAATTCAAAAAATACAATATTAACAAAAAATGTGAGCACGATTTGAGTAACTCAACTTTATTTTTTGTTTCCATGCCTAGACATTTCTGGCATACAGAATGCGGTAGCATATATAGCATATGGCATATCGGATGCCACACCTACGAAATGAATAGATTTATAATTACTGCTAGTACAAGGAGAGTTAATTACAAGAGATAGCTAAGGAATTCGAAAAAGAGGTACCAAGGGATATTGAGGTTGTTGTGATAAGATCTCCATGAACAGTGGATGGAACGCAGGTACGTAAGAAAAGATTTTTGGTTCTTAAGAGCGGAATAGGAATCTATCAAGAAGGTATTGTCGGACATTCGACTACACCGTAAAAGAATCTCATGAAATAATTCTGTAATCTATGTGGATTTTCTCATAAAGAAATTTTATTTCGTATTTTTTTTTTTTTGCTTTCTGATTTTTTGACTTATCCCGAGCCGAAACCCCATAAAACAAATAAAAATCGATTCAGTTGTTACAGAAAGAATTGGGCCACAAATATAGAGTCATGGCTCGATATGAAAATTAACCAGTAGTTATTTTTTTTATTAGATATATTATGTACATTATATATAAATTATTATTTACACCAAACTATATTGGTCATCTTCTGATCCATAAAAACAAAGAAAGTGAATTTTAATGGTTTCAAAAGAGATATTACGATCAAAATAAACTACAAGATGACTATTCAAAGGCTGACAGCTGCATCTAGCCACTCTACTGTCGCAGCGGCCAGTCATCGAAAGTTACATGCCCTCAGTCATGAAGATGGAAAACGTGACACGCGATACCGAATGTCTCTCAGGATTGAAAAACGGAGGTCAACTTTCATCGAGATAGAAACCCTAAGAACTAGCTCTAGCTAAGAGAATGATTTTTTTGTTTACGGGTTTATTATTTATTTATAAGTTGTAAAAAAAATATTTGTGCATAATTTCATTTCTTATATAGAAGTCTCAATTATAAGCATTGTCGAATCTGTTGTAAACAACGCTTACGTTTCATTCCATGATATACATTTTGCAGGAATAAGTGAATATGGTGGAAGGTGAAAATGCAATGTATTGTAGGTATGTTGTAGTAACATCGATTTATCTGAATATCGACATTTTTTTTTTTAATTTGGCCAAATTGTACGCAGGACTTACCGTTCAGCTGAGGTCTTGCAGCCGCATATCAGTTAGATTTGTAGAGATTTTTCGGGATTTGAGTATTCTTGACAGAGAGAAGGCTCTGTTTGCGCTTGTTATACTCTGGTCTATTTCAGTCCGTTGATCATTTATTGATGTCATAGTGGAGCTGAGGTATTTGGAACTGTCTAATGCAGGAATATTAGTATAAGTCGAAGATACCGGTCGAAATCGGCATGGATCTTGAATCAAAATATATTTTTTTTTAGAACAGAGAGAAATACTTTATTCATTCATGCTGCCCAAATACATGGGGCTGCTACATTACACAGCATACTGATCAATTCGTGACTAGACATATATAAATTACATATTTTTATATGATATAATATAATAGAAAGATAAAACTTTTTTTTTCAAAGTTTGCTTTTACTTTTCTTTTACAATGAAACCAGTCCACAAACTAACTACAAGTTTTTCAATTTATTCCTTTTTTTTTCTTTCCCTTCTATTTCACAATCCCTATTTCATTTGATCAACAAATTCCCCTATATAACAAATATTAAAATATTAAATGAACTATCTTGGTAATATTTATTTAAGAAAAAAATTTAAAATCTCCCAAAATGTGTAACACAACTTTTTATTTACCTTTTTCTCACTTATACTACTTCTACCGTCCTGAGTTGATCATTGTATCGATGATCATTGACAATCGATACATAAACGGGCATGAAGAGGCATAGTTTATTAGATAGTGACTCATGGCAGACATGTCTGGAATGCCTTCTCACCTGAGGAACTGATCAAACGAAAGTCGGACCGTTTAAGAAATATTTGGCTATATGTTGCCCTCGGGAGGACTTTCTCCCAACCGGCGAGGTGTGTCCATGATTGCTAGTTCGGCGGATGTTCGTCTGGAACCTGCCTTATTATCCTAGAACAAGAAGAGGAGGAAATTCCATTCTAGAATAACTTGGTTATGACACTAATGGCGAATAAAAAACTAATAATTGATTCAGACGGGAATAAAATTATTGAATTCATTTATTTAATAGAGCAAATATATAATTTAGTTATTTTAATGCAATAGAATTTATTTTAGCGAAATTAGGTGCTAGTCTTGCAATTTAAAAAAATCATGTTTCAACGGCCATTCGGCTTTACAACCGTCATTCCAGCCTGACGTGACTGACTTACATCATGAAGACCTGTACATTATATATTATGTAATATACAATATATATTACAACCATATTTACATAAAGATACCTCTAGTTAATATGATGTTTGATTATAATGATTATAATACAGACATGTAGACAAACTGCCCATTGGTAGCACTTTAATATCATTTCTCCATTAGAAGATCTTGAGTATGTGTCATTTTAGGTGTCACTAGGATTGTCATGAATGGAAAAGGAAGCAAGGTTAGAAACTAGTGGGTTTGGATGGTTAGAGAGTATATAATGGAAGGAATGATATCTGGTTCGAGCTAGATCAGTTACAAGGTTCTTATGGATGATTTTATCTGTGACAAATTAGGGAGCATTGAGGATTTTACGAAGAATTTAAGATTTTAAGGATTGGTTATAAAAGGGATTCGACGGTTTCGTGGAGCACCGAAGCTCAATTCCGTTTGTCCAGTTAGGCCTTATTATTGTCATGTAAATAAGTCTTTTGTAATGAATTAGAAGTTTATACCGTTTGTCTAGTAATTCAGTGTTTTAATTATTGCAAGCAATTATTAGCCTTCTAACTACTTGATGTATTTTATTAACTCTTAGGTTTTTTTGTCTTTTTTTATCCTCATCCTATCACAGAACTACAGTTACTTCTATTTGTATTGAATAAAGTAACTATTAAATTAAAAATAATAAGTTTTTTAATTTGAAACTTTAAGCCGGATCAAAAAGTTTGTTACTAACCGCGAATTGAAAATACCTACACTATCGTAATATTTTCTAATTACTTCTTTGCCTTGCTTAACTTTATTATTTGTTTCTTTATTCTAATATTTTACTAGCAGATTTAATTAGTTACATACATTTTCTTTCTCTTTGATTTTTTCCTAACTTTTTTTTTAAAATATTTTTTTATTTATTTGTCGCTATTTAAAACTTTTTTTACATAAAAATAAATCAAGTAAACTTGATGCTAGATTGTAATGATAAGATCGAGATTTGTGATGAAAGTACCCATTGCTAGCACTCTAATAGCATTTCTACATTAGAAAATAGCCTCGAATCTTCTTTTCAGGCGCCTCGGAATATTGTCAGGAATGGAAGAAGAAGCAAGGTTAGAAACTAGAGGGTTTTGGAGGTTAGGGAGTTTATGATGGAAGGATTGATATCTGGCTCGGGCTATATCGGTAACATATGGAATAATAAGGTCTTTATGGATGATTTTATTTGTGAAAAAGTAAGGAGCATTAAGGATTTTACGATTAGTTATAAACTATATACGTTTAGTTTATTTGCCCTATCTGCAAAACTAATAGACTCCAAAAACCAGACTGACTTGTTAGAATTGAGTTAGGAAGAAAATTCTATTGTTTTGTATGAATACATTGTTCCGAATCTTGTTAGTTTACTTCAGTACTAATATATATTTATAAAGACATTTTCTCTTGGTAATTAAATTAATAAGTTTCTAATAAAAAATCAAGAACAAAAGTTGAATTTGTAGGTTATACAATAACATTTCTATGAATTTTTCATTTACTACCTACTTTGCTGATGTTTCTAGGTTTCTTTTCATTTCTCCTATCTTTTTTACGTTCAATTTTCAGTCTACAAAACACAAAAGAACACCCAAACGCGCGGAACCTATGTTTCTTGCTTCCTTTGTTACTTAGCAATTATACTAAGTCTTAGATTTGCGACAAATGGTAAAATTTTGGATCCAGAATACGAGTATCAAAATTGAGAATTGGTATTGCTACATATTATTTCAAGTAACTAAACGATAGTTTGATATAGAAGTCAGGTGCCGATGAGATAATGAGCACAGAGGTCGAACTGCCTAAATATAATAGAACTGAGTGTTACTGCTATTATGTCAGCGATTGTTCACTAATGAACAGTTCACGCCTTGTCACCAGTCATTCAGTGAAGGAGCCGTTCATCCTCCGCTTCAGTAAGAGCTATTATATTGTTACATCCCGGCTCTTACATCTTCATTATCATTTACATAATATTATCTTAAGCCTTCACAACACATTACGGACAACCTCAGTGGTAGATACTTTTAAAGGTTTACTTGACAGTTTGTAGTTTTATTCGCAAGCAGTTTCATTATATTCTTAATTATTCATTTAACTTGAATTCTCATATAAGATTAAAAAATCTGCAGTGCCTTTTAACAGTGTATATTTAACCATCTTCGTCTCCAGTGCCCATCATCCACTGTATATAGAGAGAGATACCTCCAGCAATATATATCCGATTCACCTTCTTATGTTAATGTAGAGAATCTTATCAATATAGATAGTATCGAGAAAGCGAATCATATATATATTTATTTTTATTATCTGTGGGCTGTATGTACTCATTCTCGAAATAATACCATCCATTACCAATTGAATGCTCATTCTCAGTTTTTTTTTTATCATTATGGTATTGATCCGGTTTATATTGGTTTTATTATAAGTTTTTATTGTTTGTATTTATTTTATATTGCTTGTGAATACAATTAATTCATAAATTAATTAAAATTATGTTTTTAATATCAGATAATCTATGTTTATTATAATAACAGTTTAAAATGCAAGCTTTATTATGTAGTGCGAGAAACCACTCACAGAAGATATCTGTAAATATTTTGAATTATTTGTACAAGAAGTTATGTTCTTGAACAAATAAATAAATAATAATAAAAAAATAAATAAATAAAACTGAATTCATTTTTACTTTTCTATGAGAGGTATTTATACATGACATTTGTTTTCGTCACCTAGAGAGAGGCCGAAGTTATGAGAATATCTTAGGAAATATTATTGTTTTATTATTAATTGGTTAAAGTTGAAAATAAATATGAAGCATGAAATATGAAGTCGGGGGGTGCGGTCAAAAGGGAACAAAAAATAATATCAGGTATTTATTTGCCGACGTTTCGCCCCACTTTGCAAGGCTTCATCAGGGCTAAAAAAGATATAATAACAACTAAAGATATCTTGACAATATAAGGAAATAAAGTAAACTAAGGTAGGGTTAAAAATATGTAAATATAAGTAAATTTAATAATCTTTTTACTGGAAGAGTCTCATAGAATTAAACTGGATTTAGTGATTAGTGATAGTATTTGTGTCATTCACTAAATCCAGTAAATATAAGTAAAAACTTGTATAAAAAAACCGTGCCCGTGTAGGCGACATATTTCCGTGACAACGTATACTCTATGCTAATATTACATGATTTATAAGACGTTGTCACGTCAAAAATAAAAGTTTATATAAGTAAAATGTTTAAATGGTTACTATAGTTATCCAATAATGTTTTGTATTAAATGTAAACAAAACAATCTACTTCCGTTACGGGACACTTTTTCTAACATTGCATCATGTTTAAATGGTTACTATAGTTATCCAATAATGTTTTGTATTAAATGTAAACAAAACAATCTACTTCCGTTACGGGACACTTTTTCTAAAATTGCATCCCGCAAAATGATTTATAAGACGTTGTCACGTCAAAAGGAAAGTATGATGTACAACAATAAGTATATGCAAAAATAAAATAACACTGTATTGGATGTAAAATGAACAGGAAGCCTAATAACACGTAATAATAGCAAGTAATAACATGTGGCATCTCCTGTTCAATTTAAATATAATACTATGATATTTCTTTTTTATACATACTTATTATTTTACTTCTTATTGTTATTTATTTTGTTCATTTTTAAATAAACAAAAGAATTAGAATAAAGCAATAAGCAATGTATAAAAAGGCCTTTTAGTCAAAAATAAAATTAGCTAAATAAATTATGAAAACAAATGAAACTAATATACAAAATCAATAGATATATAAAATAGATAATGGTTGACGTAAACGAAAGTTGATTCACTACGAATGGTTAGAGGAAGATAGTTTACTGTCAAGATGTGCAAGTCACCGCTTCGTAGCTAAAGTCACTGCTGCAACTCTCAAACTGATCCAAAATTGGTGGGCCTACGTCTGTACTGGCTCATCAACAGTCGAAATGTACAAAAACCAAGATGGCCACACTGGCACTTATTGAGGGTATAGACAGGGTCTCGTTGTTTTAATGGATTATACGAGATGTACTAATTACCAACAACTCATATTCCAGCCAAAGGCCAGAGACGCAGAAAAGGCCTGATTCATGACTGTAATATTGACTAAAACACTCAAAATGTCCAAACTAATACATACTTAACGCAGAAAGGACTGACTAGATTCTATTACGGCCACTAATTAGCACCAAATTATTTTAAAATGAAGGTGGTCGACTTTTTCTGCGACCCCTTAACAACGGTTAAACAATCCTAACGCCTGTACTTTTTAGTTAGTTATAACTTATTTTTTTTTTTTTTATAACTATAGTTATTACTTAGTTATAAAAAAAATATGTTTTTGATAATAAAACTTTATTTATTGATAGATATTACAATCTGCCAGACCGTTGTGGGCAATAGGTAATAGTGATGAATGATCACATTCTTACTAAAACAAAATAAAATAAGAATGAAAAAATGAAGTCTCTCTGAAAATATATACAAACAGAAGGGCAAAGAAAATGAACATAATCAAACTATGTGCATGAAAAAATAGCTAAATGAAATAAAATAATTTCACATTTCTACTCCTATATACAATAGATCTGAGGATCCCTGAGCAGAGAGGGGTAGAGCAGAGCTCGTAAGATCCCAACGCATCCCTCTCGCCGCATCACTAGTAATAAGCCAGAGGAGGCTGAGCAAGTGCGCTAAAGCCGCAAACGCTCAACTTGAGTGGAGAATCTGACCATTGCCAAAACTCCAATTTTCTATTTTTATTTTATAATAAGTCTCTTGGCCACTACCGTTTCAACCTTCGAGGTACATTTTAGGGATAGGTTAAACTAGATAAGGATTGAACCAAACGATTAGGATGGTTAGAAAGGTTTAAATGGAATTATGAGAATTTGTTTGGTATGAAGTCAAGGGCAAAAGGGATATGAAGGTCATGTTTTGTTGGAAACGTAATAGGGTGCGTTTACGTTTGATGTTCGACGGTTTAGCTGTTCCCCAAAGTTCAAGTCCGTAGGTCCAGATAGGTCTGAGTATAGTCTTATAAATTAGTAGTTTGTTTTCCAGTGAGAGATGAGAGTTTCGGCTGAGCAGTCGGTGTAGTTGGCTGAATCGAGTTCTTGTCTTTTAAGTCTAGTATGTTGGTTCCACGTGAGTCTTTTGTCTAAGATGAATCCAAGATATGGCACTGTGTCAGATCTCGGTAAAGAAATGTTATTAAAAAGAATAGGTGGGTAGAAGCTACGGCGGAGGGTAGAAGTCGTATGGGTGTATTTCGATTCGTTGACTTTTATCCGCCATTGGTTACACCATAGCTCAATCTGGGTGAGGTGTGTTTGGAGATTTGATGAGGCTGTTACAGGATCGGGATGGGAGGATAGGATAGCTGTATCATCAGCAAATGTTGCCAGGAACGTGCCGGGATTGATGGGAATGTCAGCAAAAAAAATAAAATAAAAATAAAATATAAATGCAAATTTTTCCTTTCAAATAAACAACTTCTACTTAATACAATATAAGTAAAAATAAATGTAATTAAATTAAACACTAATACTACGTTTATATTATTATGAGTACATCAGTTTCTTATAATTTTTTTTTAATATTTATTTATTGCTATTTACAACTGTACATTATAATACATTTAGTAAATCTGATCTAAGTTAAATTGGAGTGTTATAGGCTTGTAGAGAAATAACCCATTGGTAGCACCCTAATCTTGTAAAATAAAATAATATATTTACAATCTTAAACTTTCTCTTTAGACTGGTTAATTTTGTTTAAATAAATAATTCAAATTTTATCCATTATAGTCTCAAAACCTTTTATTTCTCTTACAAGTCCGACGTTTTGGCCAATCCGGCCATCCTCAGGGACACCTACAATAAAACAGTTTTATTACATGTATCATCTTAACAATTCAAATTACTTAACATTATTATTTATAATTTATCTTACCTTGATACAATTTCGGAACTAAAATTATTTAAACACTCAACTTCATGCAGGCTATTCTGCCCAGGTCATAACAATAATTTCTATGATACATTAAAACATTAGGTAAACATATTCTTTTGTTAATAAGTATATCCTACATTATGTCTACTTACCTAATTAGTCAACTTTTACATTAAAACCAAAATTAAAATTCATTTATCACAGTCACTTGTTAAAAATGTATCACAACAGTGCTTGTAACCTTCCTCCACTCAGTTCAAGCATTAAAATTATTTATTATAACAATATTTTTGTTAATTTTCCTCTTTATTTCATTAGTGAAAATGTGTTGAGACAAAAATGGATAAAAATTAAATTATTTATTTAAATAAAATAATATAATTGTCCGAAGATAGTTCGGGTTGCGGTCAATAAAGGTATCTAAATAATAAAATAACACTATTTGTAGTTAATAAATACTTTTATTTTACTATTTTAAAACCTTTATCGAACGCCACCGGGACTATCTTCCTACAATCTATTTCATATTGGCAACTATCTTCTACCAAAATGAAAATAAAAGTAATAAAATTAAATACTAAGACTGTTTAAAAAATGTTTACAAATTAATCATAGAACTTGGCGTGAACATATGAAACAATGACAAAGATAAACTTCTCCAAGGATCCTTCAACTTTCACGAACGGTACAGTCAAAATTGGATACCGCATCCGATCTCCGTCTAGAACGAAAGTTTTGATTTATTACTAACTTTCCATCCCCGCTATGCCACTTGTGGTCATACTCACGGATCTTGCCAAATGGCTCCAGTGTTATTATTACTTCTAAATTAAAAATATATAGAGTCAGTTAACCATCTTGGCACATTACTTTATTTAATGTTCATACCTCTTTGACATATTTGAAATCGATATATGGGTGACAATCGATAGTATAAAATCATATGGTAACATTCAGAAGGGTTCTATTACTTTACGTTGAAGTTAATAGGATTTTGCTCAGTATTGGAATTGTAGTTCATTTAATTGCAAATGGGAATGGAATAGAAGTTGTCATAAATGTCATTTCCAAAAATTTAGTATATATTTAACGAAAATCCATTAAGCTGTTTTCGAGAAGTTCGTACTTCTTTCTCTGTCCTGTCCAGACAGATTTTCAAGATTTCAATGTGAATATTGCTGATCCAAAAATATATTTACTGTTCTAAAAAGTAAGGAAGACGGATTGTAATAACTATCGAGGAATCTCGCTCCTTTCAGTATGTTCTAAAATATTTACGTTAATCTTAATTGGTCGAATGCAATGTCCTTTGTGGGTGCGAGACGTGGCCTCTTACACAAAGGGATGAACAGCGACTTAAAGTTTTTGAAAATAAAGTATTACGTATAATATTTGAGCCGAAAAGAATGAATTAGGAGCATTTAGGAGGTTACTCAAGGCTAAATTGAGGGGGACTGTACTCTGTAAATATTCAGGTTATAACCATTATAAGATGTATGGCTTTGTAACAAACGAATCCCTAAAATGTTAATAAATACTGAACCGACGGGTAAACGTCCGAGGGGTTGACTGAAACGTAGATGGGAGGATTGTGTTAAAACTGATTTAGTAGGTCTGGTTTGAAACGATGTATGTAGAAAATGTTTAGTAGCATCAGAATCGAACATTTGGGTTAAACCTTATTTATTACTAAACCGTAATTGAATGAATTACTTACTATAATTATGTGTATGATTGGCAATAAAGATTAAAATTGTTATATACATAGAACAGTAACATATATTACGTTCACATTCAACTTTTATTGAACAGAGAATACCAAAGAAGTTAGTAAATCTTGTACGGATGTCCATGGCCGAAAAGTTTAATAAGGTTCAAATCGGTAATCATTATTCTGAGAAGATCATGGTTCGGTTTGGTTTTAAAACAAGGCGATTCTTTATCTAGAATACGTCATTAAAAGTGTGATGAATACCGAAAAGGGCTTAACTTTAGGGGATAAAATGCTTGGGCATGCTGATGATTTGGTATTATTGGGACAAGGAAATTATAGAACTATATATAACCGCGTTAATAAACTCCAGTAAGGTCTTGAAATAAATACGGATAAAACAAAATATATGGTTAGCAGTAGAAAAACCTTATCTAGTTCCATCCATCCCTACAGCCCACCTACAATGTTGAAACGGCAGTGGCCAAGAGACTTATTAAAATAAAAATGGACAATTGGAGTTCAGGCAATGGTCAGATTCTCCACTCAAGTTGAGTGTTTGCGGCTTGCACTTGCTCAGGCTCCACTGGCTCATTACGAGTGATACGGCGAGAGGGATGCGCTGGGATCTCTTGAGCTCTGCTCTACCCCTCACACATGGGGGATAGAGTGGGCTCAGGGATCCTCAGGTCGATTGTGTAAATATTGTATATATTATTTTATCATTATGTTATTAGATAGTTTGATTATGTTCATCTTGTCTAATCTTTTGTTTGTATATATTTTAAGAGAGTTTTTTTAAAATTTGTTTTTTTATTTTATTATTATTTTTTTTTTTTTAATTTTAGTATGTATGAGATCATTCATCACTATTACCTATTGCCCACAACTGTGTGGCAGATTGTAATATCTATCAAAAAAAAAATTACACTGCATATTTATTCTAGTTTAATTCGAAAATATTTTTAAAATAACAAGAAAGAGGCCTATACAAGTATACAATAATAATTAGAAACATTAGCAGTGTACAACATTAAAACATGACTTTTTTTCACCTCTCTGGTTCTTTTATTTTTTATTCTCTTTTTCATGTTCTTTTCCCCTCCTTTTCCATCTTTCCTCTTTTTCCTTCTTTTCCCCTTTCATATTTAAAATAAAAAAAAAAAAGCAGTAGAAACATGAGAAATTTTGGTGATATAGATATAGGAGGAAATTCGTTTGAACAGGTAGATTGGTTTAAGTATTTAGGTTCTATGGTAACTAGAAAAAAAACGAAATTTATGAGGAAATAAAAGCGAGGTTGAAGGCAGGAAATTTATTTAATTATTTTTCGATTTCGAATTTGCTTAGCTCCTGCCTTCTGTCCAATAACTTAAAAGGTAGGATTTTCAAAACTATTATCCTTCCCACTGTTTTTATGAATGTAAAACGCTTCTTACACTAAGGAAAGTACGGCGCATTAAGGTTTTTTCCCTAAATGGTTTATTAATACGGTTGTATTTAGTTCTACAGTTTCCTTGTCATCACCCAATAATACATGCTCAAGCATCAGTATTTTAACCCTCAAATTATGACGTGTTCTAGTGCTAGATTAAATAAGATGGGTGATAAAGAATCTCCTTGTTTTAAACCCGTTTTTTTGTTTTTTTAATACCCCTCCCTTGCCATCTCTGGCATACCATTGCGCATGCCACTGCTCCCAAAGATCACCTTTTTTTTTTTTTTAAACCCGACCGAACCATGATTCTCTAAATAATGATTACCTATTCGTTCCTTATTAAACGTTTCGGGCATGAATATCCGTACTAGATTAACTAACTTCTTTGTTATTCCCGGTTCAATCATAGTTACATGTGAACGTAACATATGTTACTGTTCTATATATAACAATTTTTAATTTTAATTGCCAATCATACACATCCTGTTTCTTAGCAAAAACGTTTATCGAAAGTGCCCCTTGAAGAAATTTCAGGGAGACTACTTTCGCCTCTGTATAAGGAAACGCTCTTAAAAAGAAAGTTACAGTCAGTCGAAAAAGAATATCTTCGAACCGAATAAAGGAAACCTTACACAATCATAGATTGCAAACAGCGTGTAAAATTGTTTATGAGTAGAACCTGTTAGCTAATTGTTAACTGTGTAATTATTATTCATTTTGTTAATTGTTGTTTCATTACTAGAAAAAAAGTGGTAGCGACAAGTCTGATGTGTAAGAGTAAACGCATAACATTGAATTGCTTATTATTTCGTGCTAGAAAAAAGTACAAATTTAGCAATTCATATAAGGTTCACAGGTAAAGGTTTTAACTTAAAAGTAAATAAACACTTAACGCATATTAAAAAAAAAAATCTGCTGAATACGTAGATAAGTTTAATTTGTTTGTTGTTTTTTAAATTTTTTTTACCCACTTAATTTATTCTGTGAAAATTTCCATGAGGTGTATAATTACCTGATAAGGCGCACGGTCGTAAAATATGTTAGCTGAAAAAATGAAAATAATTACAATGCTGAATGTTTGTTTATTAGATTTTATTTCAATCGGAGCCCTGCTGTATAATGTCAATTTTTTTTTGTTTCCTACATACGTATTTTTTATATAACTTTTTATATTTATCTTGTTTTATCATAGTTGCAACGTAGGTATTTTGTTCTAATTTTATACTGTTCTAATAGACTGTTTAGTGTTGTAGGCAGTTTTAAAAATGTGGATCTCCAAATGAAAAATTAATTTTTCGAAACTGTCTTTTTTTATTCCCCTTTACTATACTTGGCAGACTCATCAATTTTCATAAGTGATTGTACAAAGTTTTCATTAAAGTAACATATATTTCATATATATATATATATATAGAAGTGAAAGTAAAAATGTAAACTAAATCAATCTTAAAACATTAAAGTTAATTATCAATTAAAATGATAATTCTCAACTTAATCAATCTAATAACTTTTTAAATTTAAATCTTGGTTTAATCTGAAACTCTGCTGTTAATTAAGTAATTTATATTCGTAGAAGCTATCTAAACTACGTCTAGACTAACGACTAATCTGGAATCCTCACACAAGACTGAAAATACAGGAAACTGCACGTCGATTACGAATATTACAGCACTGAACAGCAAACGGTCAAAATTTCCAATGCATCATTAAAGTCTCATTTACCAATCTAGACATACGGATTTAGGTTTTGGGAATATACTTAACCTTTGAATTCCTCTTGTATCCAATCCAGAAATCCTTCGTAAAATCTCCAATGATCCTTAATTTGTCACAAATAAAATCATCCATTAAGATCTTATTTCCTCTTCCATTGCTGACAATCCTCCAAGTCACTTGAAAATAAGATGGCCTCGAGATTTTCTAATTTTTTTTTATTTATTTATTTATTGATATTTACAACTGTATAAAAAATACAAGTAAATTTTATCATAATGACATAATGATATGATACAGCATGTAGAGAAACTACCCAGCAGTAGAACTCTAAAAACAGTTTACAATATAAGGTCACGAGGCCATCTTCTTTTCAGGCGCCTCGGAGGATTGC
>NW_027104949.1:708322-717214 GCF_000696795.3 Halyomorpha halys | reverse complement strand
AAAGGGTTATTACTAACTGTGAGCACACATGTGTCATCAGCATAGGTGGTAAGGATAGTGTTAGGAGTTGTTGGGTTGTCAGCTGTATAGACGGTGTAGAGGAACACCAGCGGATTGAAAATAGGAACCATTGTGGCTTACTTGGAATAATCTATTAGTAAGAAAGGAACGGATGATGAGAAAATATGTAGGAGGTAGGAATTTACGGAGTTTGTAAAGCAGTCCCGGATACTAGACTCGATCAAAAGCCTGCTCTATATCGAAAAAGACTCCCGCGCAGTACATTTCGTGCTCCGAAGAAGACGAGACAACGTCCACCACACGATAACATTGCTGGATAGTGGAGTGGGATGTTCCGAATCCAAACTGGTGATCTGGGATTATACGATTGGAATCTAGGATGGGTTTTATAATTTAAAAATGTTATTAGAGTGCTACCAATGGTTAGGTAGTTACTCTGCACGCCTGTATTATACATTATAATCGAACATCATATTTACTAGATGTATTGTTATGTAAATGCAGTTGTAAATGTCAATAAATAAATAAAAAAGAATATATAATCTCTTTATGATGCAAGTCAGTCACGGCAGTCTGGAATGACGACTGTCAAGCCGAATGACCGTGTCTGAGTGGCCATGAGTCTCAAAAATAATTCCGTATAAATCGGGTTTTAGTAAATAGAAACTTTGAAATCATACCATTGTGATCTTAGATCAAATTTACTTGATGTATTTTTAAGTAAATGGAGTTGTAAATATTAAAAAATAAATATAAAAAGTTTTTTTTATTAATAAATAATGAAACACTAGTATTTTACATACCGAGAAAGTTATACTTTCATTCCTGAGGAAAACAGGATTCGAAAAAGCCCAGGAATTTCATTGTGCGTACAGATCCTGTTAGCTAGAAGTGAAAAGAAATGCGTATCGGTTGCGAATTCCATCATGATTGATCGTTCAATAGAATGTCTATACATATCTTTCCACTAGACCGCAAATTAAATGATTTCCTTATAATATCAAAGAGGTTTGTAGTGTATAATATCATTCCCCCATAACGCTGCCGGATGACACTAATATCTCTTTGGTGGAGGACAGATTTCTCTCGAGAAGCTGAGGATCGTTTAATTGCGGCCTGGGAGAAGAAAGCTGGGGGGGTCACGGCCGCCAAGAAAGTGCCCCACTCCTCTGGGTCATTACCAGTCTCTTTCGTGACCCTCAGCGTCAGTGGGTCTAGGGTATCCATGTAAATATCCACAAAATATATCGATATATCGTATTTTTTTGTTGTATATTTTATGATATGTTTTACTTTTAACTTCAAGTCATTTCTATTTTATTAATTTTATTATAAATTAATTAAATTGCATTTAAAACAACACCTATTTTAATTTATTCTATTGTAAACTTAATAAAAGGACAAGAACTATTTTTATTGTTTATTTAAGCCACATAAACATCAGCCTTAGCAAGACGGGTTGTTAAAGTGAGATGCAAAAATTCATTTTTTATTCTATACACGTTGCTCTGTGAATATATCGATTGTACCGTTTTGCAACGGTGTTGTAACAGTAGTCGGAGGTTGTCATCGATATTTGCGTTGTGTTGTTCGTTCTCACTACAGTAAGAACGTTTTATGTTATTTAACCGTAACAGTAAAAACATTTTATTTGTGTCCAGCACCCGCGCGCTCAATAAGTTATGGGCAGTTCGCGGAATTAGAATTTTTAGTAAGACAGTATAAACAGTTCGGTAGTGTTTGTGGTCAAATACTTCGTAAAGTAAAAAAAAAAAATTAAGTCTAAGCAGTAATATAAAATGGACCTCAACACCTTCAATGATAGAATTCAAATTGAGCCATTAAAAAGACCTGAGAACTTCCAAATGTAGAAATTCAAGAAACATCTTCTTAGAAGCCATCGGGTTGTTTGAGATTATTTCTAAAGATTTTGAGCCTGCCAGAAAGATGAAAAGTAAAGAATATAATGTCTGGGCGCAAAATGATGCTAAAACCCAAAAGTTAATTGTAACCACAGTAAATCAGAGAGCATTGACTCATATTTTGACTAGTACTACTGGAAGTCAAATGTATTCTAAAATATGTGAGAGATATGAAAGGGATGTTTCTCAGTTAAAGTTTGACCTTTTGCAAGATTCTTTTTTAATTTAAGACAGGGGTAGACATGGCAAGCCACTTAAGTTCTATCGAAAATTTGGCATTCAGATTAAAATCATTGGGCAATGATATACCAGATAATATGATAATTTCCAAAGTAATAACAACACGTTCTGAGCAGTTTAAATATTTTATATGTGCTTGGGAAAGCGAATATGAAAACTCTTTCCAATTAAACTTAATTTGATTAAAAATAAATTTGTTAAAGTGAGATGTAAAAATTCACATTTAAAACAACACTTATTTTTATTTATCTTATTGTAAACTTAATAAAAGGATAAGAACTGTTTTATTGTTTAAGTAAGCAAGAGAAACATCAGCCTTAGCAGGTCGGGTTGTTAAAGTGAGATGTAATAATTCATCTCTTATTGTATACACGTAGCTCGGTGGCAAACTGTGAATATATCGATTGTACCGTTTTGCAACGGTTTTGTAACAGCAGTCGGAGGCTACCATCAAGCTTTGTGTTGTGTAGTTTGTTCTCACTACAGTAAGAACGTTTTATGTTATTTAACCGTAACTAATAAAACAGTAATAACAGTAAAAACATTTTATTTCTGTCCACCACCCGTGCGCTCAACACGGGTTGACATGGATTGTTTACGTTCGTCTTTTTATAGGTTTCATATTCCTTTTTGGGGAAGACATGAAACAAGAGGAGCCACCCCAGCTATAAGGATATGGCTATTTGCGATTGTGCAAGCTGTCATTCTTTCTTCAATCCTATTCAATAAAGAAAACCATGAGTGAGTAAAGATATTTCCGAAGAACTCTCCGGTAGTAGAGGAGAGGTTATAAGGAGGGATATGGAGGAAACGAAATGTAATGGATATGGAAGTATGTGAGCATAAGTTACCTTCCTTCTATATCTCATTCACACTATCACCATGGATCATCGTCATTTGCAGTTTTCATAACCCCCAATTAAAATTAATTAACACACCATAACCCTAAATGATCTGTTTCGGCCACCCTTCATACTCTTAGTACAAGAGCCCAAGAGGAGAAAAAAGGCACTTATCTCACCTCAATTTTTGATTACTTTAATGAAAACTAGGTATAATTACTAGTCAAAACTGATGAGTCTGCCAAGTATAGGTATGGGGAATAAAAAATTAAAAAATTCAAACCGATAAAAAAAACTAATTTTTCATTCGGAGCACTATATCTTAAAAAGTAGGAACAACACAAGAAAACCTAAGAGTACGTCATTTAAAGAAGAGTAAATTTTCTAAAATATGAGCACTAATAGAGTTATTTACGTTAAATAGCTTTCATGATATAGCTTTTTAGAAAGCAACATTTCATAAAAATGTTGTATGGGACGTACTAGAAGATCAGTAGTTAGTGAAATTATTTTGTAAAATTCATATCTCAAAAACCATTTGACATACAAATGTCTATTACCATTCGAACTAAACTAGTTTAATGAGCGATAAAGTAGTTTATGATGTTTATTCTCGTAGGAGTAATAGTTTACATGATATTTGCTAAAATAAATTGATTTATAGTTGTTCCGGCAAAGTTTCATTTTCCAAATTTATATTCATATGTGAAAATTATAAAAAACTACTACCCTTACGAAGATAAGTGTTTTAAACTACCTGGTAGTAAGTTAAATTCCCTTTATTTTGAGTGTTGGCAAGCATATGTGCGTCTTATGGGTCTAGAGATATATTTTTTAAAAAATCTAACATTTTATTCGAACAACTAGAAATTAACATTTTGTGAATTTATTTTGTCAAATACGATAAAAACTACTACTCCTATAAAGATAAACATAATTAACTATTTTCTAGTAAATTTAACTAGCTTTAATTTGAGCGCTGACAGACATCAGTACGGTCAATGGTTGAAATAAAGTTTTTCATTAATCAAATTTATTCTCCGCACAACTATAAATTAATTTATTTCAGCAAATATCATGAAAACTACTATTCCTACGAAGGTAAAGGTCATAATCTTCTGTATACTCCATTGAACTAGCTTTAATTTGAGTGCTAATAGACATCTGTACGTCACATAGTTCCTGAGATATAGATTTCTCAAAATAAATTAACTAACTACTAATCTTTCAGTAGATTTTTAAGAAATTTTGCTTTTTAAAAACCTATATCTCGAGAACTGTTGGGCGTAAATAGCTCTTTTACGGCTAATATTTCAGCAAATTTACTCTTCTTTAAATAATGTTATCTTAGATTTTTTAGTGTTGTTGGTTGTTTTTAAGTTATAGAGCTCCGAATGAAAAATCAATGGTTTTTTAAGGTTTTGAAACAGCCGCCATTTTTTAATCCACCTACCTATACCTGGCAGACTCATCAATTTTGACTAGTAATCATACATAGTTTTTATTGAAGTAATCAAAAATTGGGGTGAGATAACTGCCTTTTTTTTCTTCCCGGATCTGTAATTACGATATATTAAGTATTTCACATTTAATATTCTCTCCTGTTCAATCAACCTCTAGATTGTAAATAAATTCTCTCTCTGTTACTTTACGCCTTATTTTCATTGCAATTAATTTCAATACAGTCCACCAACTATATACAACTAGCCAATCAACAGTGAAGTAACCTCTGGCCTCAGGTTGAAGGCGCACTTCGTACATCTCGCATCAGCAGTCCGATGGCGGCCGTTAGATCTCTCGTATTTTATCTTGCAGATTTCTTTAGAAATGACATTTCTTGCTCCAGACCTCAGACTGCTCACATCAGGATTAACAGCCTAAGCTCTCGCTTCAAGCTTTGAGAGCAAAAAGCTAATAAGGGCATCTATTTACCTTCAACAATTGATAACTTTTTCCTTAACTGTTGTAGGTATATATTTTTGTAGGTCTTGAGGATAAGTCAATAATGCAACTTTATTGTTTGCTTATTCATACCCCTGAATGAAAAAAGTTTTTTATAACAAATATTTTTTCTCAACTAATTACTATAAAACAAAATCTACATAGTGTAATTTATGAGGCATAACTATTACAAATAAAATATTGTGTAATAAAAACATTATTTTCAATTTATTTATAATCTTAATTTTTTCTTGATACTGGTAACTTTTTAATAAATAATTCAAATTTTATCCATTCTAGTCTCAAAACCTTTTATTTCTCTTATAAGTCCGACGTTTCGGCCAATCCGGCCATCTTCAGCGACAATCTACTACAAAACAGTTTCTATTACATGTATCATCCTACAAACAATTCAATTACTTAACATTATTATTTATAATTTAACTTGTATATAAAATACAAGAAATTTAAATCAACACTATGCAGAGGATATTAAGTAAGATTAATTTATAAATAATATAGGATAAATTGTATGTGGATAATTATAGTTGGCCTTGATAGGATTTTTGCTAATGAAATAAGGAGGAAAATTGACAAAAATGTAGTTATGATAAATAATTTTAAATGGTTGAACTGAGTGGAGGAAGGTTACAAGTATTGTTGTGATAGAAGTTTAAGAAATAGTGTCTGCTGATGAATGATTTTGACTTTGTTTTAAGTGATATTTGACTAATTAGGTAATGAAACATACGTGGGATATACTAATTAACAAAAAAATATCTTTTACCTAATGTTTTTAATGTTTGATAGATATTGATGTTTTTGACCTGGGCAGAATAGCCTGCATGAAGTTAGAATTGTTTAAATTATATGGTTTCAAAGTTGTATTAGGTAAGGTAAATTATAAATAATAATGTTAAGTAATTGAATTGTTTGTAGGATCATACATGTAATAGAAACTGTTTTGTAGTAGATTGTCCCTGAAGATGGCCGGATTGGCCGAAACGTCGGACTTATAAGAGAAATAAAAGGTTTTGAGACTATAATGGATAAAATTTGAATTATTTATTATTTTTAATTGTTCTACATTGTGCTCCAACTAACATCAGGTTTGTGCCAGGACGATATTCCTTCTATTATTTGTATTTTGTATTTTGTCTGTTTCTATTTAGTGTCCTTATTGTGTCTTATGTACTTATTAGATTGGAGTTACATTAAAATAAATAAAAATTCGATAGCTCGACTTTTACATTTTTCTATAGAAATCAATTATTTTAAATTTCGCTTGAAGTTTTTTTTTATTATAATGTATAATTCTTGGTGCATAAAATTTGAATTTATGTCCTGTTCATATAACTAAACGAAAAAGGAAAAAACGGTTACGTGTTAGAAAAACCAAAGCAAACATACCTCCTTTTCGAAACCTATTCAGTTGTGGCCCAAAACTGGAGTTAGTTGGATCACAATGTAAAAAACACTGTAATAAACAATTGTAAGTAATGTTTTTACTAAGCAATGTTTTAATTGTAATAGTTATTAACTATAAATTACACACTATGTAGTTGTAGTTTTACAGTAATTAGTTAAAGAAGGTATTTTTTCGACAAAACTGTTTTAAATGTATATATATATATCTCTGTGTGTGTTCATGATATTTTGTTTCCATAGTTCTAGATGTAGTCCAAGTAAGCTTAGGTTCTGAATCGATAAATCAATAAATTGAACAGTTTGAATTATTTATCTATAAACTACGCGTTATCAGTTGTCATCAATAAACAAGAGATAACAATAACCAAAATGCTTAAAGATGGATAGCATCCACAAGCCACGAAGATTTTCTAACATTATAATCGATTGCGGTCTGGATATCGATATAGCTACCTGACACGGTGAACTGTTTACAATATGAAGGAGCTGATGTTGGTTTACCTTCAGCTCTCTGTGGCCAACTTTCTACATTCTCTTTGTCTCTCACTTGTTATCAGCTCATTGCTCGTAATGATATGGTATTATTACGGATGTAAATGTTATAATGTGTGCATAAACATAAATATATGAATATATATGTGCACATAAAGGGAGTTAAATGTCCTAATTGAAAATATAAATTAAGAGAAAAATGAGAGAAAGGCTTCATTTAGCCATTCTGCTCAATTATATTAGGTTTCTATTCTACACAGCATACAAATCAATCCATCATTAGACATATACACATTCACATGTTATAACAATTTTATTTTTCTTCACCTGTTTCTCTTTTTTTTTAATTTTCCCCTTCTTCCTTCACAATTAACACCAGTCTACAAATCCAAATACTACAAATATTAAATACAGTACTAACTACAAATATTTTGTTTTATTTTATTTCGTTCATTTTACTCCTCTTCTCTTTCTTTATCGATTTCATTACACTTAACAACTTCATTCCATTAACTTGACAATTCTATTCTCTCTCTCACTCTCTCAGACCTCCTATTTCCAGTGATTCGCTATCCACGTTCGATCCTTTGAACAAATTAATCATCAGACAGCAATGTGGAGTCAAACCAAGGACATATAATATTCATCGCACTAGACCAGTTTATACAAAGAAACACCTAAATTAAAAAATATATATAAATATAAAAATTTAGGAAAAAACAAAACAGAAAGAAAGAAAGTCAGTTAAAAGAAAGAAGTACTTCGACGAATAAATAAGTCAACAAATAATTTAATTAATAAATAAGTTAAGGGAATATATAAATTAAAAAAGGAATGAATAATCTCAGAGTTACTAGCCATGCAGGTGATGGTGTATGATCCCCAGGGAGTCCAAAATAATATTTTCTGCCAAGATCGCAATATCCCCGATGCTAACACTTAGGCCTTCTAAGAAGCTCCTAATTGTATCAGCTATTGCTCCGCGAGATCCAAACTTGTGGATTTTTCCTTAAGGATAATTCCTATATTCCTTTTTTTCCCCTTTCCACTCCACCCACCTGATCGAGGTCATTATATTCAAATCTCACCGTCGGATCCTTCGAGCCTCCTGTTTTAGGTAATGCCACAATATCAGCGTATCTTTAAAAACTCTTTAAAACAAGAAAAAAAAATCCCTTTGAAGAAATATCCGTCAATAGGATAATAATTAAGGAGATATACATTTATAAATATTTTCATTGTTATGAAGTTATTAGTTTATTAAAAATATTTAGATTAATGATATTTAGATAATATTACATTATTAATGAATTGTAGAGAAAGAGAAACTTCATTCAAAAAAATCGTTCTGCCCAATTCTATTGGTAAACTAAATACACAGCATACTTAAGTAAGTTTTTTATAATGCTTATAATGTCCAGGCATAGTACAGTAAATTCATAATATACTATAATATAATACTTATTTATTTTATTTTAATCTTTGTTTATATTTGTTAGATTGTTTGTTTTTTAATATTAATAGAGTGTAAATGGGTACGACCGTGTTGGATTTTACGTATATATATATTATTTTTTACTATATTTGACAAGTTTATATAATTTTTATATTTTTAACTTAAATTTACTTTTATGTGTTATGAAAGAAAAGAGAGAAAATTTTTAGAATTGAAATAATAGAAAAATTAAACGAATTTAAAAAACGATAGAAAGCTAAAAAAAAATTAAAATGTTTAAGTAAAGAAATAATAAATAATAAAAATAAATAAATCATATACATCATTAGTATTGTTAAGCCACCTCAAATCGACATAGTCTCCTTGTTGGAAAGCTTAACTAAAAAAATCAAATTAATGTTAAGCCACCTCAAATCGACATAGTCTCCTTGTTGGAAAGCTTAACTAAAAAAAAATAAACACTGGCTCGGACAAAACATTTATTCGTAAATTAACTTAAAAGACATAAATTATACATAAATTAAATTGAAAACAAAGAAACCTTTTAATA
>NW_027104949.1:706260-707442 GCF_000696795.3 Halyomorpha halys | reverse complement strand
AATATAGGGTGTTTTGCGCTGTAAGGCAACGGACTATTTTTCAATCGACCGCCCACCCTGATAATTCCTTCATTGTCAACGAATGGAGAAAGGCGTTGAATGTTTCTCTTTACCTCTCTAGAATCCAATGAGAAATAATACTTCTGTAGACATCTAATTAGCATTTTAGTGCCCTCGTTTATTTCGACTAAGGTTAAAGGTCGACTAAGGCCCTAACAAACAAGATGGTCGGTCCGTAGCTAGGTGACGTAACAATGATCACCCCTAGCAACTGTCTCTATTACTCATTATTAGAAAAATTCTTCACGCATTCTTCTTTTATTTTTAAAACAAAAACATACTTGTCATGTGTTAAATTTATTAACAGCTGATTAAAAGAAAACAAAAAAAAAGATTTACATTTTAATTAATATACATATACATATATATGGCGTTAACAAGTATACAATATAATAAAAAATTATACTGTAACTATTTATATTAATAGGAATAAAAAAAAACATGTCATAATTCACTAGTCATAAGTATGCTGTGTATGAGGCAACCCAACGAAGTTGGCCAGTACAACATGTTTAATGAAGAATTTTTCTCTCTCTAGAAATATATGATTTTTTATTTTGTCATTTTATATCTTTTTATCTTCCTTTATTAAAAAAAAAATTGTATCCTTTTTTACTTATTCTTCTTCACTTTTTTTTCTGTATATCTAATTACATTTTCTCCCTTTCATTTTTTTCTCTCTCTCTTTAACAAACATGGCAAAAAATAGTAAATTTTGTACTGCCGAAAGCCATGAAGGGTCAGGGGTTCAGTACTTTGTAAAGAAGTACTATTACTAGACCAACGGTTGTGCAAGGAGGTGGTTTGGTCAGAATCACTCTCGACCGCCCGACCGCCCGGAGGGTGGATCCCAGGGCTGAATCTTGGCTACAGTGAAATAGAAATCTGCCATAGCCAGATTTCGAAAACTCGGGTCCGTGGAGATAGTAGCACAATGCCTTAAAATTATTACCTTAAAATCGTATTTTCGTAAGGCTGTAATTAAAATCATAAAAAAAAAAAAAAAAAAAAAAACACTAGACAAAAACCTTCAAGGTAATATCCTTGATTTGCATGAATTCGATTACAGATGATAAATATAAAATTAAAAAGGTAAATATTTAAAAAAAAGTAATATATATA
>NW_027104949.1:703540-704070 GCF_000696795.3 Halyomorpha halys | reverse complement strand
AAAAAATAATATATATTAAAAATATAAACGAAAAAAAAATAATATATGCAATATGTTAATTAAAATGTTTGATTAATTGCTGTGTACGATACATCTTCGGGATCCCAAGGGACGCCACTGTTTTTCGTTTTTGAGCAGAGTTGAAGTGGCTTTATGCTTCCTACCGTCGTATGTATTTCCTGACTTCCTTCATCTTCCAAGTCATCCAATCCCGCCGTCCATCTAGATGTATGATGGACGGCGGGATTGGATGACTATGTTTCTTCTTATGTAGAGTGGTGAAGGTAACTTTTGTAAATTAGATGGGCATTTATCCTGGTTGCTCACTTTTCCTCTCCGCCCCTCAAGGGCTCAACAACTCCCTGAAGGTTTCTACTCCATAAGGAATAGAATGATTATATATGAATAATCATGAGAGATAGTTGGCCGTGGATGACTTATATAGGGTGTTTTTTTGAGCCCGATAGAACTTGAAATTGTAAAAAATAACACAAAAAATTAAATTGTAATCAAAATTTTTTTTTTATTCG
>NW_027104949.1:698497-699589 GCF_000696795.3 Halyomorpha halys | reverse complement strand
TTAGCCCTGACGAAGCCCTGCAGCGTGGGGCGAAACGTTGGCTCAATAAAATAGTATAATTCTACTATTTGAGTTTTTTTTTTACCGCACCCGGACCATATTCCATTCATCTATACACAAGGTCAATCAATAATCTTCCAGTATTTAACACTATAAAATTGAATTCGTTTCCTGAACAAACATTCAAGGGCAGGAAAGGTTCCAAAAACCCTATTAACATCACCTCATAGCTCCTCCATCTTCTGATGCACCCCAACCCCCTCCCTCACACTTCTTTTCGATTTCTGACTGTTTTTCTTATTATTTCACCATTATCCATCGTCTTTATTATTTTTATTTTTATTTTTTTTCTTATATGCGATACAACACGAGGAGGCCCCTCACCTCCGGACTCAAAATAGCTCCCTGAATGGATAGCTCATATGTAATATTAAACATAACAGGTAACCTTAAAATACCAAAGGTAGTAAAAGATAAGACCCAACACGAATTACTTTTTCTTTTTTCACAGTAATGTACTTACTAATTTACTTTTATTTCTGTTTTAGAGGGTTCGGAAAAAAAAACAAAAAAAACATTCATATAAAATGTTGATCAAAGTGGCATCAACAACAGGAGTAGTGGCCGAACTATAATGGACACGAGTTATTGCCACGAACTTATGACTTCTTTTAATTTGGGCTGAAATTAAACAATATGTCGTATAAAGCTCGATCAATGCCTAATTCGTTACGAAAAATAATAATTGAAACTTACCAAACAATAACACATTTGTTGTTCGGCCACAACTAGTATGGAAAAAAGATGCCGAGATAGTGTTAACGCTCAAGATAATCACTATGAAAAATATTTGATACAAACTTCAATGTTTACTTTTTATTAATATAAGGGGTATTCATGATGTGTTAAATGTTAAATGTTATAACTATAAGATTGTGAGCAGCCCTATTTGAAGTCATGTTAAACGTTAAATGCATAAGAGCCCCTAGCGAATTTTATCAGCAACTTGTTGTATAAGCCTTTATGTTCATAACCTTCCTTGCAGACCCTCATGTTATTGTTTACTTCAGTTTTGATTTAAGTAATTAATTA
>NW_027104949.1:694050-698067 GCF_000696795.3 Halyomorpha halys | reverse complement strand
ACACGCTTTAACATGTTAAACCAAAGATCATGAATACCCCTATAATTAACATTCTATACTATACATTTAGTGTCAATTAATGCACAAAGAAAGAAGAAAGATACGATTACATAAATGGAGACTGGAAACAACACAAATTCTATAAAACACCACAAAGAGGTAATATTTGGATCCAAAAACAGTTCAACTTCTGTTTTCAGTATACTGTACCAAAACTCACTTATTTGAAAAATCAAACGTGCGTACGAGATTATCATTCAGTTTTTTAATAACCACTCTCACAATCCATTTCTCAGACTTTCTCCTCCTTGATTACAACTTCTGTTCCGTTCAGTACCGATCGTTCAAACACTAACGTGTATCATTAAAACAAATGGTATCCATTCATTATATATCTCTAAAACAATGGCACGTATTAACAAAAATAAGCAAGTGTGTATATAGAAGCTTCAGGCTCAAAACCATCCTCACCTTTAAATAATGATAAAGTAAAGATAACACATGATTTTATAGTAAAATAACCTCTGATATGGTTTTCAGTCCACTAGCACAATCATAATGTGTTTATGATTGTGCTAGTGGACTGAAGACTGTGAAAACTGATTTATAATCTTGTGTTAGTGTTAGTGATACACTTCAAGACTATAAACTTCTTTTGCTTCTACAAAACAAAGTAGTACTAAATAAAGTAGTTTGCGTACTTTTTTTTACTTTATATTGTTATCGTCGTCTAATTTATATTATAAATGTATTTATTCCTTCTTTTTGTTCATTTTTATATAATTTTCGCTTCACTTATATTTACATAATCTTAACTCTACCTTAATTTACCTTTTTGTATCTTATTATCCTATAATGTCAAATTTTTTTTAGTTCTTTTTAAAATATTTTTAGCCCCGATGGAGCCCCGATAAATAGTTAACTAATTTTTTGTTTGTTTTTTACCGCACCCATCTTCAATATGAAATTTATTTATTTATTTAAGTGTTTCGACCACTAGGGCCATTTACACTGGGTTTACAAAGTTAGTAGATTACAATTGATATGTTCAGAACGTTACAATCACAAAGTGAGAAAGTTACAAATTTACAATTACATATTTACAATTACAATTGGAATTGACGTAGTTAGTAAATTGCTATATTAAATTATGTACCCACTTATACATGCTGGAATTAGAGCTAGACTATATGTCATCATAGATATTAATAATTTTTAAAAATTAATAAAGTTTTGCTGTTGGAATCTTCTCTCAACATCCCCTGTAAATCTCATAATAACATATAATACTTTCAATCATTTATATATTAAATATTGATGATTTTCATTTACTTATTTTAAAATCTCTTGTAGTGTTGCAAATATTTTCTTCTTGTTGTTTATTGTTTACTTTGTCCCAAAGTATAATTTTTTTCAATGAGTATAAGCCCTAGCTGATATTAAAGATCGTTTAGTTTTACTTCGATATACCTAGTTTAACAAAATCGATAGAGGCGTTATTGAGAAAATCGATTCTATAAAGTGTCCCTTCGATTTAACCATAACTATAGTTGCTATAATACCGTAGACTATATACATGTCTTAAATATTTAATTCCAGTTTCTAACGACTTGCCGTTTTTGAGCTAGGCAGTCTACGTACACATCGATCATTTTTCGAGACTTTGTTATTTGGACTCCGTAGAAAAATGTAATTCGAAATTTTGGATGATCATAATACTTCTCCTTACTACATATTCTATGTATAAGCAAGTGAAAGTAAAATTCACATGTATTTGCAGCACCACACCTGGAAATAGATACACTAGAACGGGGAAAAATCATTATGGACTGAAACAGTTTCATTATTTCAAAAAATTAAGCAATCAATGAAGCCTTGGTACAAATCCTATCAAAGGTGACTTTGAGATAAGAAAAGGTAATTCTCAATGTAGCTTCTGCAAGGTCAATGCCAAATAGACCTGTGATAAGGAACTTTCTGCTTAGAGGTTTTCGAGCTAAATTTAAATAGTGGCTCTGAAAATGAAAATAATTGACCTACAATAAATATTTAAAAAGTAGCTAAAATTGAAAGACGTCATGAACATCTCCCGCTCTCCGTGGTAGTTGTACTCCAAGTAAGAGCCCAAAATTAGAAAAAAGTCAGTTATTTCAACCCAATTTCTGATTACTTTAATGAAAACTATTTATAATTACTAGACAAAATTGATGAATCTGCCAAGTATAGTTAGGGTAGAATAAAAAATTGTGGATTTTTCAAAATGATAAAAAAAAAATTAATTTTTCATTCAGAGCTCTATATCGTTAAAACTAACCACAACACTAAAACATAAGGGAACATCATTCGAAGGAGAGTAATTTTCTAAAACAAGAACCATTATAGAGATATTTACGCTCAATAGTTCCCCAGATATATTTAAATAGCAACATTTCATTAAAAAAAAAAATAAAAAATCAGAAGTTAGTGAATTTATTTTGCGAAATTTATATCTCAGGAACTATGTGACGTACAGATATCTATTAGCACTCAAATTAGAGTTAGTTTAATGTACAATAAAGTAGTTTATGACATTTATCTTCGTAGGAGTAGTAGTTCCAAATGATATTTGGTTAAATAAACTGATCTATAGTAGTTTGGACAAAATTTCATATGCGAATATCATAAAAACTACTATAATTACAAAGATAAGTGTCATAAACTACTTTATATAAAGTTAAATTACCTTTATTTTATAATCAGACCAATTTGGACATATGGAATTGAGCTCTGGGGCTCCACCAAACCATCAAATTCTTCCCGCATCCAATCCTTACAATCCAAAATACTACGTAAAATCCTTAATGCTCCTTATTACGTCACAAATAAACTTATTCATAAAGACCTTAACATCCCATTCGTTGCAGATTTGACCCAAAACAGATATGCATCTTTTTATTCCAAACTCCTTAACCACCCTAACCTACTAATTCTTAATCTTTCATCCTTAACAATTCCTGATAATCCTCCGAGGCGTCTGAAAAGAAGATGGCCACGGGACCTTCTAGTTTAAATTAATGTTTAACATACGCTGATGACACATGTATACTTTCTGTAAACAACGACCCAACTAATGCATCACAAACACTACAGGCACACATTAACAAATTAGCGTAAGTTTAAAATGACCTTGTGCAGTCAGTCCGATTGACATTCATCATTCAAAAGTTAGACTGACGTGACTGATTGGAATAACAGTGGCCTCTACACTATCAGCTCGACTAACGCTTTCTTGAAAATTATATGGGAAGGTATAAATTTATTCTGAAAATCCCCCAGGGAATAAAAGTCAACCCACCCAGCCTGGTTTCAAACCAGCACCGGTTCTGATACCAGATTGCTGCTTGTGGCTTAACATGTTCGCCAATCAAAGTCTCCTCTCAAAACCAATATATTTATTTTGAAAAGATTTTTACCGAGACTCGCTATTTTTTTTTTGTCTCAAACCAGCCCTATATTCTAAATTTCCTTCGTTACAGAGACTTTGAGGAAAATAGGACAAAAATAAGTTTAAAAAAATCGTATGAAATTCAATGGAGAATGGTATAAAACAATAAACCTCTTTGAAGTGGCTTTTTTATGAGATCCTGTAAGATAAAATGTTAATAAGCATTCATCATAATTAAACATTAGTCAGTTTTTATATCGTATTTATCCAACTGCATATTTTCTTTTATTTCCTAATATACTGTAAATTTCAATAAATTATCTTATAACAAGAATTATTAGAAAATATTTTGACAGATATACTGTAACAGTTCATATTTTCTCAATATTTATTTAAAATTGTTATTTTATAGATTTTACTAATTATATTCTTGCTATGTGAATTCATAAATTAGTTACCCTTAATTGGGTAAAAATCTAGCTTGATTCTGACCAAATTATCTCCTTGGACAACCGTTAGTCTCGTGACAACACTTCCTTACAAAGAACTGAACCCCTGATGTAGTGGTGCAGATTATAATTTTTAATACGACT
>NW_027104949.1:691952-693780 GCF_000696795.3 Halyomorpha halys | reverse complement strand
AGCATTGTTCGTGTTATTCGTGACATACGGCCAGCAGTGCTCGAAAAAGTGGCCCAAAATTGGACGTCCAGAATGCGCTTAATGATTGATGAACTACAAATGAATGTAGTATTTATTATCTCACAGAATCTACACTTATAATTTATATTAACACGATTATTTACTTCTATCTTTTAAGATATATTTCAGTGATATAAAAATATAAGGAAACGCTTTTTGAACAGATTGAAGTGTGTTTGAGTAATTAGAGTATACCTTAGCTTAAAAAAAACACAACGAAATTGAGTTGAGTTGGGCTTAAAACAAGGCGATTCTCTATCACCTATCTTATTTGATGTAGCACTAGAATATGGTATTCAAAATGTGATGAATACCGAAAAGGATGATTTGGTATTATTGAGTGAGGACAAGGAAGAGAGAAAAATGCTTTATTCATCCATGCTTCCCAAATACATCGGGTTGCTACCTTACACAGCATACTTATCAATCCAAAACATATATACATTACACCTATTTACATGATATAACAAAAACAAAATTTTATTTTCATAGTTTCCTTGTACAATCAATTCCAGTCTACATACTAAACACAAATATTTCAATTTATTCCTCTTTTTTTTTCTTTGTTTGTTCCGTCCATTCCACTATTTCTTTCCATTTCACAATTTTTATATCACTTGATCGACATATTTATTAGACAGCAATGTGAAATCAAACCAGAGAAATAATAGTCACAGCAATAGATCAGTTTACAGAAAAACAAACAAATAAATAAATTTTACCAAAATAAAACTACTTTTATAGATTTAAAAGAAAATATAATAAAAAATTGGTTAAAAGAAATACTTGAATGAACAAATAAGTTTACATAATAATAATAATATAATTTAACGAATAAATGAGGTAAGGGAATAAATAACTTAGAACACACAAATCGACAGGTCCACATTGTAAAATAAATAAATAAGACAAAGAATAATCTCCGAGCTAATTTCCATGCAGGTGATGGTGTATGATCCCCAGGGAGTCCAAAATAATATTTTCCGCTAAGATCGCAATATCCCCAATGCTAACACCTAGGCCTTCTAAGAAGCTCCTTGTTCTATCTGGTATTGTTCCACGAGATCCAAACCAGAGGCCTCTCACGGTGAACTCTCTCTCCGAAGGTCTCGCGGAATTTTTCTTAAGGAAAGGGACACATTTTTCATATATTTCCTTCTTATTCCTTTCCACTCCACTTTCCTGCTCGAGGTCATTACTCTCAAATCTTACCGTCGGATCCAAACATAAACATTTACTGTATCACGTGAAATATTCCAATGGTATTTTTCTAAAAGTAGACACTTTGATGAATGGGACTCCTCTTTGTCTGGCACCATACGTGAAAATATGTCAAGCACCACTTGAAAGTTTGTTTATATCCTGTCCAAGTGTACAACTCACATAGAGCCAGATAATCCCTAAAATGTAAGAAGATGGTCAGGGTTGCGGTAAAAAAAAATAACAAATAGTTTAAAACTATTTTAATATCCGACGTTAAATGTTAATCCCTAAAATAGTGTTAGTTAAAATTTTATATTATTTCAGATTTTTTTATAATTGTTTATTGTCCTATACTGTATACTGAATTTATTACTTCAACCATTATATATTATATCGTTAAAATTTGACATTATCTTTTTAACTATATCATCCTCCTTAATTTTCTTTTTTTTTTTTTTTTTAAATTGATAGATTTATTTATTGATAGATATTACAATCTGCCACACAGTTGTGGGCAATAGGTAATATTGATAAATGATCTCATACATACTAAAATAAAAAAAAA
>NW_027104949.1:690849-691902 GCF_000696795.3 Halyomorpha halys | reverse complement strand
AGATCGCCCTCGACTATATTTCGAACTGTTTTAATTTTTCTAACTCTTGGGTTTGAATTTTCCATTTGATGTTGAGAATATTGCCAATTGACAATTTTTAAAATATATACAAACAAAAGGATAGCCTTAATTTTCTAAATGAATTTTAAGAAAAGCAGAGTTTTTTGCCACTTTATTTTTTTTTTATAATTTATTTACAACTGTATACAACTATATACAAGTAAATTTGCGGAGTTAGTGATAAAATGACATGATACAAACATGTGATGAATCTACCCATTGATAGAACTCTAATAACATTTCTAGAGGAAAAGATCTCGAGATCTCGAGGCCATCATCTTTTCAAACGCCTAGGAGGATTATTGAAGAAATTATGAAAGGATTGGTATCTGGTTCTGGCCAAATCGGCACCATATGGAACATTGAGGTCCTGATAGATGACTTGATTTCTGACAAAGTAAGGATATTATGGATTTTAGAAAGGATTTTGATTGTCACTTTATTAAAAAATATAAGTAAAAACACGAACCTAAAACCCAATTAATTAATTAATTTTGACTCAATTTGATGTTTATTTATGTGCTGAAACCGAAAACGAACTGTGATTTCTTCCATTACGCATAAATTTTAGGTAAATCCTTAATATATAATGACACTTTTGTAGCACAAAAATTATGGGTTGCTGATTAACTTTACTGTATATGATATAAATTGGAATATCCTAGGTAAATTTAAATTTGAAATATGTGAGGAATATATGTTTATTTAAATATATTTGACTAAGTTGTTATAACCATTAAACCTAGCTAAAGTTATAGCCCAAGACCCCAAGAGGAGAAAATGTCAGTTATTTCTCCCCAATATTTAATTACTATAATGAAAACTATGTACATTTACTAATCGAAATTGATGAGTCTGCCAATTATAGTTAGGATAAATAAAAAATGGCAGATGTTTCAAATTTTTTTTTTTTTTTTAAATAATTTATTTATTGATATTTACAACTGTATACACATATATACAACAAGTAAATTTGCTGTAGGTGACATAGTG
>NW_027104949.1:687858-688294 GCF_000696795.3 Halyomorpha halys | reverse complement strand
ATAATATAATATTAAATAATAAATATATATTGAATGTTTTAGTAATATATTGGTGGTTCGTTGAGCTGTATGACGTTTGCGTTTTTGATTAATGATTAATTCAACAAGGTTAAATGCTACGTAATGATAAAGGCTGATGTTCTCAGTTCCAGCTTTAGTTGTTATTTTATATAATATTTTTATTGCTGTTGCCTCCTGATTACTCTTCAATTTTCCCTTCCGTCCGGAGAATGTATCCATTTCAATAATGAAAACAATATCCTCCCAAATTATATGGAGTAAAATAGTAAAAAGAATAAACAGTTTTATAACTATAATAAATATTTTTCTTTTACTATTTTGATAGCTTTATTGACCGCCATCTTAAATTATCTTCTTTCAATAAAAGTTTTTTAGTTTTTTTTTTTAATAATTTATTTATTGATATTTACAACTG
>NW_027104949.1:685113-686243 GCF_000696795.3 Halyomorpha halys | reverse complement strand
GAACAACCAGAAATCAATTTATTTTAACATATATCATGAAATCTGCTACTCAGGGGTAGTTGGGAAGTTTATTGTGGAAGGATTGGTATCTGGTTTTGGCATGTGTCATCGGCATACGTGGTGAGAATATTGTTAGGATGGGGTGGGATGTCAGCTGTGAAAACTGTATAAAGGATAAGACCAAGGATATTACTGTGGTGGCATGATTAACGTCTTCAGCGGCAATGATTGACGTTTGCAAAGAGAGTATTTGAAATGGGTTTGCCACTGTCGAAATTATTATCAACATTTTTATTTCTTTAGTATATTTCTTTTAAATCTATTTTTAATTATAATTCATTTAAAGTTTCATTGTTTTACATTTGTTTTAGAGGCAAACCGATTTGAAACCTCTTGCCATATGATCAATTACAATTTAATTTAATTAGGAAGAACTTAGACTTGTGGTTATATGAAAAACTGAACGTTATGTTAATAGTAATTATGAATGTGTTATATATATGTCAAGTGTAAATATTGTTGTATTGACAAATGAAGAACGTAACTAAAGAGCCATCTTTATCGTTACACATGAACACGCACTAAACTACCCTGAGGTACACTAGCAGACTGAGTAATCAGGGATGAATAAGCGCTGTTGTGATTTACTTGAAATAACCTGTCTGAGAGATAAGAACGGATAAGGGGATAATATGTAGGGGGTAGGAATTACGGATCTTGTATAGCAGTCCTAGGTGCCAGACTCGATCAAAATCAATAAAAGTTAAAATACTTTAATTCAGTTACGAAATCGGGTCCAATTGTTGAATATTTTGCCTAATATTTCCCCCTTTTATTCAAAAACGACTTACTTTAGCAATTTATTCTGTCCAATTATACCAATATCTGTTGTATATTTTACTAACGATGTGAAAGAAAAAAAAATATTTCCATAATTATGTACAATTTGGCAGGATGTTTTCATTATTAAAATGGCGTATGTATGACGGATGGGAAAATTGAAGAACAATCAGGAGGCTATTTCCCAACAATTTTTACCAGAGTTTCTGTATTTAAAAAAAAAATGATTTTCCTCAACTGTCTTCATTTTTTTTAACTCGTTTGAATTTTAACTTTTTACTTAATGCTAC
>NW_027104949.1:678642-683042 GCF_000696795.3 Halyomorpha halys | reverse complement strand
CATTCCTGGCAATCCTCCGAGGCGCCTGAAAAGAAGATGGCCTCGTGACCTTATATTGTAAACTGTTTTTAGAGTTCTACTACTGGGTACTTTCTCTACATCCTGTATCATATCATTATGTCATTATGAACAAATTTATTTGTATTTTTTTTATACAGTTGTAAATATCAATAAAAAAAACATTTTACTTAATGCTATGAATGTTGACATTTGAGAATTTTTTTTTTAAACCTATGAAAACCATTTCAAAATAGTTTTGACTATTTGAAACTGACTTCTAACTATATGAAATAGAAAAAATCATTGTCCTCAACTATATTTTAAACTGTTTTAATTTTTCTAACTCTTTTGGGTTTGAACTTTCCATTTGATACTGAGGATATTGACAATTCACAATTTTTTTTTATATCTATGAAATCTATTTTTCAACAATCTTGACCGGAATTTTTAACTATATGAAAAAGAAAAAAAATTGTTTTTAATACCTATCAAATCCATTTCCCAACAGTTTGACCGGAGTTTCTAACTATAGTTGATAATGATTTTCCTCAACTGTATTTGGAACTGGTTCATTTTTTTTAACTCGTTTGAATTTTAACATTTTACTTAATGCTACGAATGTTGACATTTGAGAATTTTTTTTTTAAAACCTATGAAATCCATTTCCCAACAGTTTTGACTGGAGTTTCTAACTTTACGAAAAAGAAAAAAATCATTGTCCTCAACTATATTTTGCACTGTTTTCATTTTTCTAACTTTTTTGGATTTGACCTTTTCACTTGACGTTGAGAATGTTGACATTTGACAATTTTTTATTGTATGAAATCTAATTTTCAACAATTTTGACCGGAGTTTCTAACTTTACGAAAAAGAAAAAAATGATTTTCCTCAACTATATTTCGAACTATTTACATTTTTCAAACTCTTTTGGATTCGAACTTTTCATATACCTGTAATTATTGTTCACATGATAACATTTTATCTCTGTATTGTTTATATAAATAGTTGACCGTATAAGTTCAAATTATGAAAATGGTCAGGGTTGTGGTCAAAAGAGAAACAATAGTAGTTAACTATTTATTTTCCGATGTTTCGACCAACTTTTTTGAGCTTCATCAGGGCTGTTCAAGTTGATAGCTTTAGCGACTTTTAATTTTTTAGTGGGCATCCTGTAATATGAAAATAAACAATTGTTAACTATTTTTGTTTCTCTTTTGACCGCAACCACCTTTTTCATAATTTTTCTTTACTGTTCAAACCCGTCATTATATCTATAAAATCAATTTCCAATAATTTTAACTAGGTTTCACAATTATATAAATATATTTGTATAATACACTAGCGTAGTACCTTCTGTACGCCTAAAGGTGGAACAACCCTCATTTTACAAATGTTTCATTTAATTATACAATTATTTATTTTTTATTGTTCTAATGTAATATTACATGATGATCACTAAAAACGTTTTTATATAATAGAGAGGTTTTTAATTATTAAATATTCTAATTTATAATATATTGGAGTAGGGTGGCTTTGTAGTAAGGCACTGTGCTGCTAACTACAAGTACCTGAGTTAGAATCTGGCTGTGATTGATAATAATTTATTCTATTACTGTAGCTCTGAGTTAATCCTGTTGGTTTGAGAGCACTCTGGGAGTCATATATTTCCTATGAACTCTGGGAGAAAAATATTTTCCTAAGTATAACACGAAATACTTTCATTTGTGCCTAAAATAAAAATAAATAGATATAGATTTTTTTTTTTCAAATCAAACGATATTATATCTATAAATTATCAATTTCTCAACCTCAATAATATAACTATTGCTTTTGAATTTTAGTGACTCGTTGAGTAAAATGATTTACCAAAGTTTTCTTAGTTTATTGTTGTTTTTTCAATTTTCAAACGTTTTGTTGATGACACACGTCAATAGCTTACTTCACAGTACTCGTAATAGTAAATTAGTACTATTAGTAATAGTAAATTAAGTAGTAGTAGTAAATTTCTACTAGCTTTATGAAAAATGCAATTAAAGTTGCCCTCTTTTAGAAAAGTTTTAATTTTATATGAAGAAAGAACTTTTAATTGTATAAAGTTAGTGGAAATTTACTTTACACTTCTGTGAAGTAAGCCAGTGATTTATATGAATTTATCGCATTTATATAAACTTTTTTCCCTTTGCTTTTCAAACAATTCTATTTAAATATTTCCTCTATCAAAACTATTAGCAGTACTTCATATGATTAACATAACAATACAAGATTATAGAGACATTACATGAAAATTGTGAGAAAACTATGAATGAATGATATTATTCACCTTGAATTGTATTTTGTATAGATTTTAAACTTTCCCACGCCAAGTCTAAACATGAGGTTCAACCACAGAAAAATGTATTAATAATGCTTCACATGTCTAACAGATAAGTCTTGACGCAATCATCCCACCTACGTTTTAGTCTACCCCTTGGAAGTTTACCGGTTGTTTCAGCGTTTAATACATTTTTAGAGGTCCGTTCGTTATTTAGGCCTACAACCGTTGGTCTAGTAACGTACTTCCTTACGTAAAGTACTATACTACGTCCTAAAGTACTATACTCCTGTCCTTTCATGGGTTGTAAGTAGATGAGTTCGTATTAAAGTTATAGCTTTTCAGTGATAAAAATCTGAAGGCTTGAAAAAAGACGAAACTGATTTTTTTTTTTTTCATTGCCATAAAAATTCGTATTTTAGAGTTTCTCGAGAATAACAAATATAAATTTTGTCCCTGCCAAGAATACAGCAGTTAAACAAAAGATAACGAAGCAGCCATTCGATCAGGAAACACTATGCTGCAAAAAGGATTTATCTATTTTTCTACTTTATTTACTCATAAAATTATTTGATATTTTGTTATTATACATTGTTTATTGATTTAACAATCTTAAATTTTTGTTTTTCAAATAGACAAAATTAAAGGCACTTCGCATGAAGAATTTTTGAAAATTCGGTATCAAACCCTATTAGTCCATTTTAATGAGGATGAAACTTATTTGATACCAAAGAATTAATTGCTCATAGATTCAATGAGTTTCAACGATATTGATCTTAGGGCCATTTTCAAGAAAATCGAAAAATACATCGAGGGATATGCATATATACATTTTTATTAAAACATATACGTTAAAATCAGAGGTCTATACCTCCATCAGTTTAAAATATATTAATTCTTAAGTTGCATTATCAGGCCAAATTACTGTCGCGCCATTTTTAGCGTGGTAGTTGGCAGTACATAGCACTTTACAGCTAATTAAATGATAGTACACACTGCCGTGATAGTATTCACTGCCCTGACAGTATTTCTGAACTCGGCGTGATTTCATATAGTAGATGTAGTAGCACTAAAACTACTGTCACATTGTAATCCGTCTAGAAGGTGACACTATACTTCCACGGGAGCAACTTATAAGCATTCTGGGGTAAAGCCAAAGTATGTAGTAATTGATGATTACAGACTGGTTCTGATATTTATTTAGTGTATGTGACTGTGTAATGTGCCACTAATACATTTAAGACTAGTAATACTTAAATTGGTTATTAAACTATAAAATATTCACATACTTGGGTTTCTTCTTGCTGCTTCGCTCAATACAAAACTCCTCCTCACATTAATTTACAATTTCTATTGCAGGCTATTCTGCCCAGGTCATTTTCTTTATTCTAAGTTACAAAACCTATTTATTTAACATTTATTTTTCGCTATAAGATTATCAACAGTATAAAATACACCACCATATAACTGGTATAACACACCAAATGTTATATTGTGATGTATTTTATACTGTTGATAATCTTATAGAGAAAAATAAATGTTAATGGTTTTAAATTTTAAATAATAAATAGGTTTTGTAACTTAGAATAAAGAAAATGACCTGGGCAGAATAGCCTGCAATAGAAATTGTAAATTAATGTGAGGAGGAGTTTTGTATTGAAGATGTCCTTGAAGATGGCTATAAAGGCCGAAACGTTGGACTAATGAAAAAATAAAGTATTGAGACAGAATTGGATACTAATTTTTGATTTATTTAATAAATAATTACCTTGTCACAAAAAATTTTGAAATAATATAATTAAAATACAAAAATTAAATTAACTTGTTTTTTTAATAACAACTAAATGTTATTACATTGTTGGAACAAATCGAAAAAATTTAAAAATCGATTCTATAAAGTGGCATTTCTAGTAAGTCTATTTTTGCGGAAAAGTTGCTGTAAGATCCCAGATATATAACAAACTTACAGATGTAATTTCATATTTTTCAGTTTTTATTTTTGAGCAAGGCATACAGACCGTTTTGTGAAATTAGATTTTGTGGAATTAGGGGACTCAAAAAATGTGTCTAGGTCGAAAATTGATATTCA
>NW_027104949.1:659274-677952 GCF_000696795.3 Halyomorpha halys | reverse complement strand
CGTACTCAGAATAGTCCTAGTCTATTGAGCACTTATCCTGACCAACATAGCACCTTAAACAGCCAAAAGGTTCCAACAGTTTCAGAGCGGTTGCTCAGACGTATCGTGGAACATACTTCACGACACAACTTCCGACTGTGACAGAATTTATATCCAGGAGGCATATCAAATGTCTTGACAGCCTCCACTACTGTACGAACCCATTATTCAGGATTCTGACACTGACAGGACTGCCACAAAGGTGCCACAAACACAGACTACTAACTTACTGACTACGTACATTACAAAATGTGATGAGCTCCATTATCAGAAAGCAGACTCAAATCCATTTTCCAATTTCCAAGTGTATTCCTCCTGTAATGCATTTAAAATGTAGTACAAGAGATTTCATCCATCATTATTGTTACTTATTCCAATATGCCAAACCTATAGCCCCTGGGTCTTAGAAGAAAAAAAATGACAGAAATATCAAAAGAAGATATTAAAGGTGTGAAAAGTATTAATAATAATGAATGCTTAACGAACCCAAAGATTCGATGCCGATACCACCAATCGCTCTCTACATACATCCTTCCAGTGACGCACCTCTCCAACTCAATTCTACTAAAGCAGTTTTAACTCAATCCTCCCATCTACGTTTCGGTCTAACCCTTGTACGTTTACCGGTCGATTCAGTGTTTATTAACATTTTAGGGATCCATTCATTACTAAGTCCCGCAACCTTAAGTGCTCATCTTATATGCCTCAAAGCTCAAGACCCATAAATTCTAATTTTAAATTTTTTTGACATAAGACGCGAGTTAAGCGGTTTCGAAATTAAAAAATAACAAGCATTTCCCGCCTTAAACTCCGCTTTTATCACCTCATCAATTTCGTTTGTTCTATTTACCGTAGAACCTAAATACTTGAATCTATGTAGCTTTTCTAACATATTGTCTCCTATATCTATATCACCGGAATAAAAAAATAAAATAGAAAATGTGGCTATAGTTCTAAAATAATAAAAAAGCGTTTTACTTTATATCTACAGTTCTAATTTGTTTAACTTGATCCAGTTTGCGCCCGTTGGTGCAGTATATAGAGCCCTAAACCATTGCCAAGTTTGGTGTAGATTGGTTGAGGAGTGTTGTAGTTATATCTTTTTATTTGATTTTCAAAGGAAATCAAAGGCGTATCCAATATAGGGCAAAAATTTTGGGCTGAAAAATTATACTGTCTAATTTTTTCGCAAATTTGTATTTAAGAATTTCTTGATGTTCTAAAAACGAATATCAACTTTGTTTCACTCCTAAAAAATCTTTTACAACACTTTCTTGTTGGTAAGTCAGTCTGATAAACAGTACAAATTTTATTTTCATTCCTTATCGCATATATTGGTTTAATTTATGTTACTAAATCATAATAATAAAGTTTACGTAAATGTTTAATTTTAACTAAATACAATAATTTATAATAAACTATCAATTGTGTTCATTAAATCCATATAGATCATATAATTCATATTCAATAGCGAGGAGTTGTCGGGTATAAATAAATATTAGGGCATTTTAACGTTGCTTAAAAGATTATAAAGTATCATAAGATATTCACGATCTGAGGAAATTATATTTCCAGGACGCACGGAACTCTCAACATCAAGCAACTCGTTATACTTTTATAATTGTAAACATTATGAGAGCTGTGAGAAGACGCAATTTGCACCTGAAGTATTGTCTACTTTCCTCCCAGTGAACTACTTTCTTGACTTTAAATATTGCATCCTCTCTCTACCTCTTTGTATATTTATATAAGCTCTACGTCCGTTTGTTCTCCATTACAAATTGTGTGAACCGGTTCTCTCTCCCATCTCGGATCTGGAAAGGCTTTCCTTCATTCATAAGTTGCTAAGGGGAATAATTATCCATTGGTCAAAGCTTAACTTAATCTTGACTCATTTACAATAAGAGATATGCATATATACATTTTCAGTAAAACATATTCGTTAAAATCAGAGGTCAATTCCTCCATCAGTTTAAAATAAATTAATTCATATGTTGCATTATCAGGCTAAACTACTGTCGCGCCATTTCTAGCGTGGTAGTTGGCAGTACATAAAAAAATTTCCTGCTGGTTTTTAGCCATATAGTCTATTTCTCTGATGAGTGAAATTAATTTAAGAAATGAAAGGAATATGGTCCGGGTGCGGTCAAAAAAACTCAAATAGTAGAATATACTAATTTATTATTATTAGTCAATACGATATTATTAGTCAATCAATATCTTCCAGTAATTTAAGAAATCTTTTTAAAAAAATTAAAATTTTCATTTTTATATTTACATTAATAAAATGATGAAAGATTAACCTGAATGAGATATCAATTTTTGATTAGATTCGAAAATATTCAAAATTGTATTTACTTACTAAGAGAAGTCGTGGGAGTGAATAAATCTTTTTAAAAGATGGCTGATATTAGCACATATTATCATTAATGTTCAAATTGTACTATCTAAACTTCATAAAAAAAACTAGCTACTTTATATTCGTATTTAATTATTGAATTACTGGTTAGTCAAATTCGACCACCATTAATATGCACAATGAACGATTAAAAAAAAAAATAGGTACTACATAATTCACACTTAATTATTTTAAACAATGGTATTATTTACGTAATAAAATATTATTTTGTGAAGGATAAAAAAACAAAGAAATCATTGAGGCCAGTAATTAAGATTCAGTGTTGTTTTGTACATATTTATTGGTGAATAATATTAATCAATATTATATAATATTAATAAATAATATTAATATCAATATAATAATAATATTAATATCAAATTAAGAATGGATTTCGGTTTTTGTCCCAAATTAAATTTATTAACTAAACTATGCATGCTTCTGATTCGAATTGGTCCGTGGGAATTTTTCTCCGAGGCCTACTTAATAAATTTCGACTGTCAAATTCTAGCTGGAATATATTAATACTTTACACCTAATGAAATGGTAGTACACACTGCCGTGATAGTATTCACTGTCCTGACAGTATTATCGAACTCGGCGTGATGCCTTACAGTAGTTGTAGTGACACTAACACTACAGTCACACTGAAACCAGCCTAGAAGGTGACACTATACTTCCACGGGAGCAACTTACATGTTATAAATTACTGTCATGTAGAGATTTACAAATGACTGCATTCTGGGGTAAAACCAAAGTATTACAGACTGGTTCTGATATTTATTTAGTGGACTGTGTAATGTGCCACTAATACATTTAAGACTATTAATATTTAAATTGGTTATTAAACAATAAAATATTCACATACATGGGTTTCTTCTTGCTGCTTCGATGTGAGATGATGGTAATGTTTCTAATTTTGCTTGCACATTCTTCCTTTCGCCTCCCACAGGGCCTCTTCTATTCCATTGGTTGATGAAGGGAATGAAAGTACAAAAGTTAAATTAACTTCATTATTTTAAATAACAACTTAATGTTATTTACTTCAATATTAGTACTAAATTGGAACAATTCGGAACGACTGATCTATGAAAATGTGGTAAAATATTATCAGCTTTCAGGCTTAAATGCGAATTTATGGCGGCGTGTTCAGAAAGACTAGGTGTGGATCAGTCATACCGAAGTGAGAGCCCTACGGCAGTCGTTGCGTGAGAATGCCTTCGAAGAGTGGGCTAATTGCAGGTGGCAAGGTATTGGGATTCGCCATTCAAAGAGACCCCGAAAGCTAATAAATATGTGTGTGAGAAGCAGGTACTCTCGGGGTCGGAATGGGCAAACGCAATACAACTAAATATCAACTATGCACCCCTGTGTGGGTACAGCAAGGAGAAGGTCCCTTTCTCGCAAATGCGGAAGAGAGTCTGAAACACCAGACCATGTGATCTTCAAAAAAAGAATTAATGAAGTACATGAGGAAAAAAAGACTTCAACTGCTTCGATGAGGTTTATTGTGTTGTCACCGATCCGTCAGGTACGCCGATATTGTCGCATACTCAAACATCGGAGGCACATCTCTGGTCTTGGATCCGACGGTAAGATTTGAGAGTAATGACCTCATACAGGAAGGTGGAGTGGAAAGAGGAAAAAAGGAAATATATGAAAAATGCGTCCCTTTCCTTAAGGGAAAATTCCGCGAGATTTTCGTAGAGAGAGATTGGCCGTGAGAGGTCTCTGGTTTGGATCTCGCGGAACAATACCAGATAGAACAAGGAGCTTCTTAGAAGACCTTGATGTTAGCAACGGGGATATAGCGATTTTGGTGGAAAATATTATTTTGGACTCCCAGGAGATCATACATCATCACTTGCGTGGGAATTAGCTCTGAGATAATTCATTGTGTTTTTAGTTTTTGGATCTGTCGATTTGTGTTTTAACTTATGTATTCCCTTAACTTATTTATTTCTTAAATTATTTCTTTTAACTTATTTATTCATTGAACTATTTCTTTTTACTAATTTTTTTCTAAATCTATATATAATTTTTTGTTTAATTCATTTATTTAGTTGTTTGTTTTTGGAAACTGATCTATTGCTGTGACTATTGTCTTTGGTTTGAATCCACATTGCTGTCTGATAATAAATTTGTTTAACGGATCGAACATGGGATAGCAGATCATTGAAAAGGGGACATCTGAGAGAGTGAAATTGAGAGAATAAAATTGTCAAATAGAATCAGTTTGTTAAATTTAAAAAAATAGTAAAATAAAATATTTTTTTGTATTTAGTGTGTAGACGAGTATTGATTGGTAAAGGATAAGGTAGGGGAAAAAATGTTGCTATATCCTTCGAATATATATATTGTATATATGTCCAATCATGGACTGATTGGTATGCTGTGAATTGTAGCAACTCAATATATTTGTACAAAATAGCTAAATAACGGATTTCTCTTTATAGATTACATTGAATTCGTTCAGAGGTGGGGGAGGGGTAGGTGGGAGTTACCTGAACAGTTATAGTTACCGTCTGGATGATGTTTACTCTTTTGTCTACAACAGGTATGGGCAACCTTTGACGTGTTATGGGCCAAAGTTTAATGCGCAATAGGTTCCCGGGTCGCGTTTAAAAGTAGTGTTCATAATTTTAACGCTAGATATCAGACATGAAATAGTATGACATTGTTATTATAATACAATTTATTAAGATAACAAAATTATATGAAAACAATAGGTACAACATTATAATTAAATTGTGAAAGATGGATTTATTACATACTACGAAAGTTAAATAGCGACACCAAAATTAATGAGACACCTGAGCTTGAATTTGGGAAACTAATCCATCGATGTTTAGATTAATTCCACTGAAACAAAGACGTTACAAATTTTCCAAATTATCGTTTGTGAACTTTGTATGATGGTTTGATTTATTAACTTTCATCATTAAAAAGAAATGTTTGCATTTATAAGTACTGCCAAGCGTACAAATCAATCTTCTTGCGAATTTTCTAAGCTGCGGAAAATGGTCTTCTTCCAGTTATTTTTTGTACAAATCGCACAACTCCACGTCTTCAAATTTAGATTTTAGGAGTGAGTTTTCTTGAATCTCGATAAACTCCAATTGCAAGTGTATTGGAGCATTTTGTATACTACTTTTTGTTGGAGCAGCAAATAAATTGAAACAGTCTTCGATGTTTTTGAAATCGCTAAATATGTTCGAAAATTGCTCCTACAGTAACTTGAGCATATTGAGCATAAGAAATATTTTTATACGCAGTGAGGGTGGTGAAATGGTAGCTGTTACTATATATGGTAGCTGTTACTATATAGCCTCTGTGCCTACCACAAGCAGATTGTGTTCTGAAACACTTTCAAATGGCTGTACAAATCAATTAAAACTGTCCTTGTTTTTGAAGTTTCAAATTTAAATCCTATTTGAAGCCTGTAAGGTCGACCAGAAATGCTAAGTCACATGTTCATTTTGGGTCACTCATTTCAGATAGTGGTTTATCTTTTATTTGCATAAAATCTGCTATCTCATTTTTTTTTTTTTTTTTTTTTTTTTTTAATAATAATAATACTACTTTTATTTATTAATAGATATTACAATCTGCCACACAGTTGTGGGCAATAGGTAATAGCGATGAATGATCTCATATAAACTAAAATAAAATAAAATAAATAAATGAAAAAAAAAACTCTTAAAATATATACAAACAAAAGAATAAACAAAATGAACATAATCAAACTATCTGTATGAAAAATAAAATAACATAATGATAAAATAATATAGTCTAGTCACATTTACACTCTAATATACAATATTTACACAATCGACCTTAGGATCCCTGAGCCCACTCTATCCCCCACGTGTGATGGGTAGAGCAGAGCTCAAAAGATCCCAGCGCTCCCTCTCGCCGCATCACTCGCCGGTAGTGAGTCAGTGGAGGCTGAGCAAGTGCGCTAAAGCCGCAAACCTCTCATTTCTAAGCTCGTAAAACAATTTCAGCATATTCCCTTTGCTTAGCCAGCTGACTTTCCAATAATTTGTTAAGTCGTCATATTCGGCTGATATTTCATCCAAATACGCCTTGTACTGACGATGGTTCAACCCTCGGAATCGAATAAAATTAATGGTTTTACTGCCACATTCATAACATTCTGGAGTCGAATGTGTTGAAAGCAAGGGTGGTGGACACGAATAAAATATTTTTACTGTTTTATTAGTTACGGTTAACATAACATAAAACGTTCTTATTGTAGTGAGAATCAACAACACAAAAACAATGGTGGCAAACTTCCAACTGTTATAAAACCGTTGTACCAGTTTGATATATTCACAGTTTGCCCCAGAGCGACATGTATACAATAAAAAATGAATTTTTAAATCTCATTCAACAGAATGGAATTAGAAAACAAGTTCTGTTGTTGGATAATGCAATGAAGGACTACCAAGTCATCTTTTTGCACATTTAATTTAATTGCTTTTTCACTCAAAAGTCCGATGAAACCTTTACGAAAGCCGACCTTAGAAGGTGCACCATCTGTGCATACACCAACTAATTTTTACCATGACCAGTTAAAACTTGTGAACACCTTTTTGAACTTCATTAAAAATGTCCTCTCCGGTAGTTGTTTCTTTTTAGCGGCTGGTACACGTACCCCCGGTAGCAAGGGTTGGTACATGACTTATGTTAGAGGGAATGGAGTTCCAGTGATATCCAGCTGAGGTAAAAATGATTTATCAAACGCAGCAATTCGGTGAGGTGGAGGGCAGATGTCAGATAAACGGGACCTGGTAGTACGGGATTTAACAAATAATTTGAATTGCTGGTTTTCCAGGATATAGGAGGGGCATTGAGTACTAATTCCATGGAATTGAAAGGAAGCTAGGAAATACTGGCATAGGAAGAATAGATTGACGTTACTTAAAATATTTATGAACAAAGAAAAAACAAAAACTGCCAGGATACAGATAACACTATCACTGCGGTAGTAGCAGTGAGTGACGTCATGCCGGTTCTATTATTGGTTTGGCATTGTTAAAAAATTGATAAGCTTGTAAAAAATTAACTGATAAACACATTTACGTCAAACACGTTGAAAATGGTATAGTTTTAAACTCAAATCGATCTTCCAAAAGTTATTTCAATAAACTCTGTAACATATACATGTACCCTATGGAAGAACAAGGGGGAAAAATGATGTTTTTTCAAAAATGATATACAGCAGGCAGAGGAAGAGAGCAGGGGTTTGTATTTTAATTTCTATTGCATTGTTATCTAATTTCTATTGTATAATATCTAAATCTATCTTAAGAGAATAGTTCTTTCGAATTCCTCTCGTATTCAATCCTTACATTCCAAAAGCTTTCCCGAAGTCCTCAATGCTCCTTACTTTGTGACATATAAAATCATACATATAGACCTTAATGTTCCCTATGTAACCGATCTAGCCTGAACCAGATATCATTCCTTCCAGTATAAACTCCCTAACCACCAAAACACACTAGTTTCTGACCTTGTTTCTTCCTACATTCCTGACAGCGCCTCGAAGCGCCTTAAAGAAGATGGCCACGAGACCTTCTAGTGTAAAAACGTTATTAGAGTGCTACCAATGAGTAGTTTCTCTAAACGACTGTATCAATCCATTATAAACTTACATCAAATTTACTGAAAGTATTATTAATTACAGTTGTAAATATCAATTAAGATGTATAAAAAAAAAAAAAATACTATAGATATTTCTAGTCTAACTAGAAGAGGTACCACACAGATGACATGCGACTACTCAAGTACTGCAGGGTTGTAACTCATTATGTGGTGAGGTTAAACTATTATTGAAAAAGAACCTAAGCTCAGGTTTAACCAGTCTACCTTGGTATGTTTTATCCATATTTTTTGGGAAACATTTCAGGTCCAATTTCCCAACTTTTTCGGTTTCCTGCACCCATAGTGACGTCCGTGGAATCATTAATACTAGTACAAAAACTCAAATAAAGAAAAAATCAGTTATTTCCCCCCCAGTTTAGATAACATTAATGAAAACTATAATTTCTAGTCAAAAGTGAACAACCTGCCAAATATAGTTAGTGCGAATACAAAATGGCGGCTGTTACAAAATGTTAATAAAATAAAATTTTCATTCAGAGAGCTATATATTTGAAACAACCTAAAAGTCTTGATGACCTAATGGAAAATCATTTTATTTTTTTAATAATTTATTTATTGTTATTTACAACTGTATACATATATACCCATCAAATAAATTTCCTGTAAGTTATATTATGACATGATACAAACATATGGAGAATCTACCCATTGATAGAACTCCAAAAACATTTCTAAAGGAGAAGATCTCGAAGCCATCATATATTCAGACGCCTAGGAGGATTATTAGGTAGTGAAGGAGAAGCCAGGTTAGAAACGAGTTGGTTTGGGAAGTTTATTATGGAAGGATTGATATCTGGTTCTGGCCAAACCAGCAACACAGGGGACGTGAAAATCATTTAAAGTAGTGAAAATTTACTACGTTTTTAGGAAGCAACATTTCATGAAAAAAATTAGTGAATTTATTTTGGGAAACCTATAACTTCGGAATCATTAAACGTAAAGATAGATTCCTATTAGTATTCAAATAAAACGAGTTTAATGCGCTTTAAAGTAGCATATGACGTTTACCTTCGTAGGTGTATAATGATATTTACCAAAATTTATTCACAAGATATTCGAACAAAACATTTGATATATGAAAAAGTATATAGTAGTAATGTAAAAGTAAGTAGTAGAAATGTCTGTTATCACTCAAATTAAAGCTAGTTTCATGTGCTATAAAGTATTTTATAATGTTCATCTTCATAAAGGTAGTAGTTTTTATGATATTTGCACATAAATATGAATTTTGCATGTTCACGAACAACCAGAAATCAATGAAATCTGCTACTCCTGGTTTACGATAGCTTAAATTTGCGTGCTAATAGACATCTGTACCTCTCATGGTTCCTGAATTAATGATTATATCATGATTATACTCGCAATATATTTGTTAACTTCTGATTTTTCAGTATGCAATAAATGAAATGTTGCTTTTTAAAAAACTCTAAAGTTATAGTACAAGAGCCCAGGAGGAGAAAAAAGTCAGTTACCTCACCCCAATTTTTTATTGCATTAATGAAAACTATGTATAATTAATAGTCAAAATTGATGAGTCTGTCAAGTATAGGTAGGGGGAATAAAAAATGGCGGATGTTTCAAAGCGATAAAATAACTAATTTTTCATTCGGAACTCTAGATCTTAAAAAGTAGGAACAACACAAGAAAACCTAAGAGAACGTCATTTAAAGAAGAGTAAATTTCCTAAAATATGGGCCCTTATAGAGTTATTTACGTTGAATAGTTTTCGAGATATAGCTTTTTGAAAAGCAATATTTCATAAAAATGTACTGAAAGATCAGTAGTTTATTTTGAAAAATCCTTATCTCAAAATCCATTTAACGTACAGATATCTTTGAGCACTCATATTAAAGCTAGTTTAATGAGCTACAAAGTAGTTTATGATATTTATCTTCGTAGGAGTAATAGTTTACATGAACTTTGCTAAAATAAATTGATTTATAGTTGTTCGGACAAATTTTCATTTGCCAAATTCATATTCATATGTGAATATCATAGAAACTACTACACCTACAAAGATAAGTGTTATAAACTACTTTATAGTAAGTTAAATTTCCTTTATTTTGGGTGTTTACAGACATATGTATGTGTTATGGATCTAGAGATATATTTTTTTTAAATCCAACATTTCATACGAACAACTAGAAATTAACATTTTGTGAGTTTATTTTGTCAAATATCATAAAAACTACTACTCCTACAATGATAAACATAATCAACTATTTTGTAGTAAATTTAAGAAGATTTAAGTAGATTTTTAAGAAATTTTGCTTTTTAAAAAGCTATAACTTGAGAACTATTGGACGTAAATAGCTCTGTTAGGGCTAATATTTCAGAAAATTTACTCTTCTTTAAATAATGTTCTCTTAGATTTTCTTGTGTTGTTCCTAATTTTTAAGATATAGAGCTCCGAATGAAAAATTAGTGTTTTTTTAAGGTTTTGAAACAGCCATTTTTTATTCCCCCTACCTATACTTGGCAGACTCATCAGTTTTGACTAGTAATTATACATAGTTTTCATTAAAGTAATCAAAAATTGGGGTGAGAATACTGCCTCTCCCCCCTCCCCCCCGACTCTTGTACTAACAGTAGTTTCAAAGATATGGCGCTCTGAATGAAAAAAAAATTAACCTTTTGAAACAGCCACCATTTTTCATTACACCTAACTATACATGGCAGACTCATCAATTTTATCTAAAATTGGGATGAAATAACAGACTTTCTTGTCCTCTTGGGCTTTTGTAGTATATGAAAAACATAAAATTACTTGAAGTAAAAAAATATTATTAACCGATGACATAAGTTACATTACTCTATTTGATGTGATATTTATTCCTCTTCTTAACATATTTCTCATAATCATCGTACAAATATTTTATGTCGACAAATTGTTTTTCAATTAACCACTATTTATTTTTATTAAAGTTAAATACGAACGTAGTTCGTTTGAAAATCGAACCGATCAAATTAATTGGCTTGTATCACGCGATAAGAGATCGACACTAAATTGTTAAATTGAGATACAATCGATAAATTGATTTAGTAAACACTCACCGAGTCTAATATTACTCTTCTCTGCTCTTAGGCGTATTTCCCTACATAGCCCCGCAAAATTTCAAAAACAGAACATTCTGTAAATTGTATTTCAAACAATAAATTTAAATATACTGGGAGCCCCTCCCCCACTGTACGCCTAACAGCGGACCAACCCGCTTACAGATTATAAAACTGTTCATTCTATTGTACTACTGGTCTCCCCAATTGTATAAATGTAATTTAAATACATTCTTTATATCAGACTGTATTACTATTTTTTATTCCGCAAAATGCGTTCTTCATCAGATAAACTCAATTTTTTGGATCCATTTTTATTAATCCAGCTTTTATGTAAAATATGGGAGTGAGTGGCTTAGCGGTAAGGCACTCCAGATTGGTCTGATAGCAATACTCCCTGCACACCTGACCATTCGTGGGTTGTAGCAGTACAGATGTAATTTTTTTTAATATATAAAATATAATATTACGCGGACGTACAGATGTCTATCTGCACTCAAATTAAAGCTAGTTAAATTTATTATAAAATAGTTTATAACTTTTTTCTTTGTAGGATTCGTTTTTTTTATGATATTTGACAAAACAAATTCACAAAATCTATATCTCTAGACCCATAAAAAGCACATATATCTGCCAATACTCAAAATAAAGGAAATTTAACTTACTATAAAGTAGTTTATAACTTTTATATTTGTAGGAGTAGTCATTTTTATGATATTTCACAAAAGAAACTCACAAAATGTTAATATCTAGTTGTTCGTATAAAATGTTTGATTTTTGAAAAAATATATCTCTAGAATCATAAGACGCAAAATAAAGGAAGTTTAACTTACTATAAAGTAGTTTATAGCACATATCTTCGTAGAGGTAGTAGTTTTGATATTCACATATGAATATAAATTTGGCAAATGAAAATTTGTCCGAACAACTGTAAATCAATTTATTTTAGCGAATTTCATGTAATCTATTACTCCTACGAAGATCAACATCATAAACTACTTTATAGCTCATTCAACTAGCTTTAATTTGAATGTTAATAGACATCTGTACGTCATATAGTTCCTGAAATATAGATTTTTCAAAATAAAATAAGTAACTACTGATATTTCAGTACGTCCCATACAAAATTTTTATGAAATGTTGCTTTTTAAAAATCTATATCTGATAAGCTATTGAACATAAATAGCTCTATTAGGGCTTATATTTTAGCAAATTTACTCTTCTTTAAATGACGTTCTCTTAGGTTTTCTTGTGTTGTTCCTACTTTTTAAGATATAGAGTTCCGAATGAAAAATTAATTATTTTTAATGTTTTGAAACAGCCACCATTTTATTAATTTTGACTAGTAATTATACATATTTTTCAATTAAGTGATCAAAAATTGGTGTGAAATAACTGCATTTTTTCTTATCTTGGACTCTTGTACTATATATACTGAGCTGTATACTCAACTATACTGACCTAGGTACTTGGAAAATGTTTTTTTATTTATAACTAGAGGGGCACCGTTGGGTGGGCAGCCCCCCATATCATCTAATTTACTACTCCCGCTCAAATTGTATAACTGTAATTTACATGTATTCTGCAGTTCAGGTTATATTGTTTTTTAAATATAGTGTAAGCAAGTAAGAAAACATTTCAAGTCTTTATCCCAAAATTTTAATTTTTATCCCGATATTTTATTATTCGTTCTTATATGTAAAATAAAATATTGAACGATGACCACTAAAAACGTGTTTGTATAATAGATAGATTAAAATCCTTCCAATAATCACAAAAAAGTAACAAGGTATTTTCTTTCTTCCTGACATTTGGAGAAAGTTTAAACCAAGTTTATATGAGCTGAGATTTAATAAACAACAATAAGTATGTCTGTATGTAGATAAAACCGGTCGCTGAGTTAAAGAATCGATAGCTTCCAAGATCTGTTTACGATGAAAGGTTCAAAGGAAAAATTCTCAAGGTCCGATGATGATCACTGAGAATATTTACATTTATTAGCAGGTGAAAGGATTTTGATTAAATTAAAAGGATATTACCGTTTTCGGGAAAATGAAAGCCTAGATCGAAATCTTTCTTCGAAAGTCTGGGAACAAGATTCGTAAATATTTTTTAAATTGTTGAAGTGAAAAGAAACTTCCAAATAGAATATAAACTATTCTATATTTTGATTGTACAATGTTTTGGAACAATTATCCCATACTCATGCACCTTTACATCGTAAAATTATAACAATTTAGTTATGCTTATCAACAATTTATATATATAGTTGACCGTAAAAATTGATATATAAGAAGATGATCAGGGTTGCGATAAAAAGTGAAACAAAAATAGTTTACAACTATTTATTTTCCGACGTTTCGCCCCACTTTGCAGGGCTTCATCAGGGCTAAAAAGATACAAAATGATACAATGATAAGATACAATGATAAGAATAAAAATACAATGATAAGAATAAAAATACAAAGATAAGATACAATGATAAGAATAAAAACAAGTAACAATGGCAAGAGTAAAAATACGTAAAATATAAAGATAAAAAAGTACAGGAGATGCATATAAAACAAAAACAATACGGGGAAAGGAAAAAAAAAAATAATAATTATATAGAGATAAAATAAACGTTATGAAAGAATGTTTATTTTATCTCTATATAATTTTTTTTTTATATTGTATTTTTTTATCTTTATATTTTACGTATTTTTACTCTTGCCATTGTTACTTGTTTTTATTCTTATCATTGTATCTAATCTTTGTATTTTTATTCTTATCATTGTATTTTTATTCTTATCATTGTATCTTATCTTTGTATTTTTATTCTTATCATTGTATTTTTATTCTTATCATTGCATCTTATCATGGTATCATTTTGTATCTTTTTAGCCCTGATGAAGCCCTGCAAAGTGGGGCGAAACGTCGGAAAATAAATAGTTGTAAACTATTTTTGTTTCTTTTGTATCTTTTTAGCCCTGATGAAGCCCTACAAAGTGGGGCGAAACGTCGGAAAATAAATAGTTGTAAACTATTTTTCTTTCACTTTTGACCGCAACCCTGACCATCTTCTTATATATTAATTTTTATCTATGTTATATGATTATATTTAAAATTTTTGTAATCATATTTACCACATATGGATCATATTTTCAATTTTTATATTGAAATCATGTCATCCATACACTTATAGTTTAAATTTTTTTTAAAACTTCATTATTTAAATTATTGTCTTTCACTATTGGTGCATTCATCTATCTCTGTAGCACAAAGCAATGCTCTATATTAGACATTACCTCTTTGGACTATATCAACATGTCCAATATGTTGTTTTATGACCTCCCTATTGATATGTCCAATTTTAATCCAACTAATTATAGTGCAATTTAAGTTAAAAATTATGATTTTCTATTATGATTGCACAGTTTAATTCTCACATATTTTCCCTGATTTTTTAAAAAATGTATATGAATAATCTGTTTATTATATCGGCATAATATGTATTTAAATATTTGTGTCTACTTTACAGTTTTTAATATTTTTAGTTATATGGATTGCTTCTAGAAGCCTTCTGTTTTTAGTCTTATGTGCCATAACTATTATTGTGGGTTTTTTGAAGTTAAATTTATGGTTAAACGTTTTGCTGTGGTTAGCTAGTTCAGTGCAATTTATATATTCGACATTTTTACAGTTTGTGATGATTTGTTTGATCCTGGTTTCTAGATTTTTCGATATCTCTCCAATATATATTTTTTCACAATCTAGCATATATATTGCATTTAACTTTTCCATTTTATTTATTTTGTCATTGTAACTTATTTTCAATTTATAACAATAACAATAACAGAATTTGTAAATAAAATCATTTTCTGGGCAAACGACTGACATGGAATCGTCATACAAGACTGAAAAGACAGGAAACTGCTCGTCGATTCCGACTATTACAACATTTACTCGACAAACGGTCTAAATTGCCAATCCATTACAAAAGACTGATCTCATGAATGTTATAAGGCGTATCTGAATATACGGAGTTGAGCTTTGGGGCTCCACTAAACCATCAAATTCCTTCCGAATCCAATCCTTACAGTCCAAAACCCTTCGTAAAATCCTTAATGCTCCTTACTTTGTCACAAATCAAGTCATCCATCTGGACCTCAATGTCTCATTTGTTGCTGATTTGGCCAGAACCAGATACCAATCCTTCCATGATAAACTTCCCAACCACCTAAATTTGTTTTTTATTTATCCTAACTATATTTGACAGACTCATCAATTTCGACTAGTAAGTGTCCAGTTTTCATTATAGTAATAAAATTTTGGGGTGAAATATTTTATAAAATAGTTTAATGGTTATAACAACTTAGTCAAATATATTTAAATAAATATATATTCCTCACATATTTCAAATTCAAATTCACCTAGGATAATCCAATTTATATAATATACAGCAACCAAAGTTAATCAGTATGCGATTTATGTGCTACAAAAGTTACCTAAAACTTATGCTTAATGGAAGAAATCACAGTTCATTTTCGGTTTTAGCACATAAATAAACATTAAATTGAGGCAAAATTAATAAATTAATTTGGTTTTAGGTTTGTGTTCTTACTTAAATCTTTTAATAAAGTGACAAAATAAATAACAATAAATAAATTATTTTAAAAAAAAATCATCTTCAATTCGTAAATAAAAGTATGTTCAAACTCTGTAACTTGAATTTGCTATATTTTTTTCACATCAACACCTAATTTTAGTTAATTTTATAATATTGCTTTGTATTAGTAAATTTTCTATTGCACTGCTTTCATTCACAAGAAATGCACTGCTAATTTTCTTAAAGATGAAACAATAGATAATAATATCAATATAGGTTTAATAGAACATGAAGGTTCGATACCGATACCACCAACCTTTCTTTACATGCATCGGCTCAGGTTTGGATCCCAACCCCATCCCAAACATCCCATACATCCCCCATCCCCATCTCATTCATCCCAAACCCAAATCTACAAAACCAGTCTTAATGCAATCTTCCGATTCAGTGTTTATTAACATTTTAGGGGTCTCTTCATTACTAAGTCCCACTACCTACCTTATCTCAACCTTTTTCGGTCCAAATATTTTAAGTTATACTTTATTTTAAAAAACCTTAAGCAGCTGTTTCCTCTTGGTGTAAGAGGCCATGTTTCATAAATATCGTATATCTAACTATACTCGTAATAATTGAATATTACAAAAGTAGGATAAGAAAGACTGTTTTTAGACTTATATAAGGTTTTATCTTGGGCGAACAACTTCTTGGTTCATATTGTACAAGAGCCGGGAAGAAAATAAGGCAGTTATCTCACTCTAATTTTTGGTTACTTTAATGAAATCTAGGTATAATTACTAGTCAAAATTGATAAGTCTGCCAAGTATAGGTAGGAGGACTAAAAAATGGCAACTGTATTAAAACCTTTAAAAAACATTAATTCTTCATTCGGAGCTCTATATCTTAAAAACTACCAACAACATCAGAAAATCTAAGAGAACATTATTTAAAGAAGAGCAAATTTTCTGAAATATTAGCCCTAATAGAGCTATTTACGTCCAAAAGTTCTCGAGATATAGCTTTTTAAAGAACAAAATTTCTTAAAAATCTACTGAAAGATTGGTAGTTAGTTAATTTATTTTGAGAAATATATATCTCAGGAATTATATGACGTACAGATGTCTAGTAGGACTAAAATTAAAACTAGTTTAATGGACTATAAAGAAGTTTATGACGTTTAACTTCGTAGGAATAGTAGTTTTTATGATATTTACTAAAATAAATTACTTTATAGTTGTTCGAGCAATAAGTTTGATTTACGAAAAACTTCATTTCAGAAACCATTAGACGTACAGATGTCTACCAGCGCTCAGACTAAAGCTAGTTAAATTTACTACAAAATTGTTAATTATGTTTATCTTTGTAGGAGTAGAGTAGTTTTTATGATATTTGATAAAATACACTCACAAAATGTTAATTTGTAGTTGTTCGTATAAAATGATGGATTTTTGAAAAAATATATCTCCAGACCCAAAAGACGCAGATATGTCTGCCAACACTCAAAATAAAGGAAATCTAACTTATTCTAAAGTAGTTTATGTCACTTATCTTCGTAGGGATAGTAGTTTTTATGATATTCACATATGAATATAAATTTGGCAAATGAAAATTTGTCTGAACAACTATAAATCAATTTATTTTAGCGAATTTCATGTAATCTATTACTCCTACGAAGATAAACATCATAAACTACATTATAGCTCATTAAACTAGCTTTAATTTGAGTTCTAAGAGACATCTGTACGTCAAATGGTTTTTGAGATATAAATTTTTCAAAATAAATTCACTAACTACTGATCTTTTAGTATGTCCCATACAACATTTTTATGAAATGTTGCTTTTTAAAAAGCTATATCTCGAAAACTATTTAACGTAAATAACTCTATTAAGGCTCATATTTCAGCAAATTTACTCTTCTTTAAATGACGTTCTCTTAGGTTTTCTTGTGTTATTCCTACTTTTTGTGATATAGAGCTCCGAATGAAAAATTAGTTTTTTTTATCGCTTTGAAACAGCCCCTCTATTCCCCTTTATTCCCTCTACCTATACTTGGCAGATTCATCAGTTTTGACTAGTAATTATACATATTTTTCATTAAAGTAATCAAAAATTGTGGTGATATAATTGTCTTTGTCCTTTTCTTGGGCTCTTGTACTAATTCATCTAACTAGCGACCTAACACGTATCATTGGCCTTATGGTATACAGTACCTCACTAATTTAATTGGAGTCAAAACCATCCAAGAAATTAGAACTGCGACAATAGTAAAGGTGAATAAAACTCTCTCATTAGACAACAAAGCAGTAATTGACATATCTCTATAAATATATACAATTTCTTAGAATTAACAATACCCTCTGTAATGAGAAATGAGACATTCAAACAATTAATGTCCAATTTACACTAAGGCCATCTTTAAGATTAACAATAAAAACCATGGCCACACCTATTCACTACACAATAGTTCATAATTAGTTCCCACAAATCTTCTTAATTAACTTAAACTTATTGTCTATGAGTAACTAACTACATTAAATTTAGTAAAGAATGTCCTAACCAATACAGTTGCAAAACTGCCATCGGAATCACTGGATTGCTTAAGAACTTTAAAAATATAATGACATATGTTTTGTTTATTAATGGCTAAAATTGTATCAAATTACTCACTAGCAATTACTAAGTAACTATATATACATACATCAAATAAATTTGGTTTTAGTTTATAATGGAGTGTACAGGGGTGTAGAGAAACAACCCATTGTTAGCACTCCAATGACATTTTACATTACCAGTACGGGTTTTGGAAGTCAAAATTCCGTATAGTTCCAGAAGTGGTTGTTGGAACAGACCTTATGTTATACTTAAAGCTCCATCGCAATCCGATAAAATATATATATATATAAGTTACAGTCAGCTGGTACTTCGATGTCAG
>NW_027104949.1:640366-655039 GCF_000696795.3 Halyomorpha halys | reverse complement strand
TTGAAGATGGCTGGAATAGCCGAAACGTTGGACTAGTAAGAAATAAAGTGTTGAGACAGTATTGGATACAATTTGTGGTTTTATTTAATAAATAATTACTTTGTCTCAAAAAATTTTGAAATAATATTATTTAAGTTAAATTTATTGTTTATGTAGATGGTAGATAATAATAATTCTCTGAATCCTTATTAGTTACCATCTACTTTCCTGATATTTACGTTTCCTTTCATATGGTCTATCTTTAGTTTGTTCCTTTCATAAGTAAAATAGTTTAAATGGATTGTTATAGCCGACCGAAATACACAAGTGTGTGATTACCTACATTCGTTACTTTTTATGTTATCCAAGCATTTGTACAGGTCTTGGATTTGCGGCAAGAGCCAAGCTTGTAGGTCAAGTATAAATGTTAAAATTGAAGAACTAGGTCTCGAAATCAATACGGATGCACTTTTTGGATATTTGCATGTGTCTGGCAAGTATTCGACAATTTCAGTTCAGGGTATATCTCGCAATAAATCGATATATGATACTTTTTTATTAGTCAATATTTTGCCACTTCTTATCTATCTCACAAAAAAATAAAACAACACTACGTCTACAATTCTGCGATATCACGTTGAATCTGCTGTGTGAATTTATTCTTATCTTTTAGACCCGTCTGCCTACTGAGTCACGTGTGTACAAATATACGCATATCTCTTGGAAAAAAAAAATATTTTATGATGCAACAGATGATAATTGCCGCTCATATTATTAATAAAAGCCAAAACTGCCTTGTGATTGTCAAACATAAGCAAATTCGTGAATGACCAAACGTGTACTTAGGTTAATCGGTTTGGCTAGTATAAGTTAGCATAAATTTGTGGCCACCTGTAGAGTGTCGGTTTTGGGCACAAATCAAAGGGAACTTGTGCTGCTTCCACACGTTTGTGGACCTTGTAAAACCTTGTTTTAAAACTGCCAATGGATAAATATTTGTGATTTCTGTGTTTTAATTAATTAAAGAACTTTCCCAACCTTCACATTCAATAATTAAATGTATTTTAAGATGGTATATTTTAAAATTCTATTGATTCGGTGTAAATACTTTGTTTTAAATCTTTCATTTAAATATAACAGTTTATTTAATATTTAACACAGCACAAATATAACATTAGGGGCATTGAAGATATTGTGTTAAATGTAAAATGTTTTCCATGTTAAATGTTATAATATGTTATGTTAGGATTGTGAGCAACCTAATTTCATGTCATGCTAAAGGTTAACTGCATAACAGCTCCTAGCGGATTTTCTGAGCAACTCGTTTTATAACCTCTCCTTCCAAAATTTCATGTTATTGTTTACTTCTAAGTTTTTATTAAAGTAATTTATTACAACACGTCTGAATTGTTTGAAAAGTGGAAGTTGTGTAAAAGTTTGGCTACTGAGTGCCTTGTTGATCTTCCGACTTGTAAGGAACTGAATCAAAATGACTAATTGACAACTGCCCCTTACTCCATTATTATTGTCATTCATTGCTTTATTAGTTTTAAAAACATCCAAAACAATACTAACACAATCAAAGCACAAAATACTAGCAAGTAAGTTAACACGACTACAAATAAAACGGTGACGAGCTCAGCTGGTCTGTTTGCGCCACGTCATTCTCCATTTAACAGACCTAGTAACAGATTCATAAACACGTTTATGTTATATCGTTTTAACATGGTAAAAGAAGGAAATATTTCTCCATTTAACATAAGTTTTCCAATTAATCATGCTTTAACATGTTAAACTAAAGATCATGAATACCCCTATTATAAAGACATTAGGGTTATTCATGATCTTTAGTATACATATTAAAGCGCGTGAAATGGAAAAACTTATGTTAAATGGAGAAACTTTTTCTTCTTTTACCATGTTAAAAACGATATAACATATAACATGGTTGAGAGTCTGTTAAGTCGTCATTCACGCAACAGACTAGATGTGCTCTTCATTATTTTGTTAGTTGTGTTAGTTAGTTATAATAATGTAATTACAATAGTCAATTAGCTCATCTTAATTATCTTCCTCACAAGTTAGATCAACAAGACATCAACGGCCAAACTTTCACTAAAGGCATGTTGTAATAAATTACTTTAATCAAAACTTAAAGTAAACAATAACATGAAGTTTTGGAAGGAAAGGTTATAAAAAAAAACTGTTCTGAAATCCGTCTAGGAGCTCTCATGCAGATACCACCTAATATGACTTCAAATAGGACTGCTAACTATCCTATACTTGTAATGTTTAACATGGTAAAACATTTTACATTTAATATAACATTATGGATACCCCTATTATATGTTCGGTAATTAAATCAACAAGTATCTTATAAGAAATGTAGAATGAAAGTTATATCAAAGTTAATATCAAAATTAAGATAATTTATTCATTTTCATAAAAAATGATTTTTTTCATAGCTATTATATTCCAATCGATTTGTCTCTTTCAGAAGATTGATAAAAAAAAAAAAATATTACTAATTTTATTAAATGATTTTTATTATTGAAAAAAAAGCATTACAAACATTTCAGTAAATTATGTCCACAATTTTTTTTAAATTAAAAAAAACCTCAAATTCCATTTTTCAAAGAAAATTAAAATTAGAAATTTAGATTTAATGCCCTTATAAGGGCGAAATTTTCAAACGAAGAAAAACATTTCAAATGTTTTATTTTATAAGTCCGGTTCTAATTTCTTTAATTAAACACGGTTTGTATGGTATAAATTGCAATTGGTTTGTAAGGTGCAGATTATACAGCCCTAAACCACTGCCAAGTTTGGTGTAGAGTAAATACGAAAATTTATATTTCAGGGTTTCTCATATCACAGCCCTCGAAGAATGGTGTCGTAATTGGAGGATTAAGATAAAGTCCAACAAATCCCATAAAATCACCTTTACCCTTCGTCGTAAACCTACCGACCTCCCTTCAGTTTCATTTAATAACGTTACTCATACCCCTGTAGAACAGATCCGCTACCTTGGACTACATCTGGACAAACGATTAACCTGGAATCCTCACACAAGACTGAAAAGACAGGAAACTGCACGTTGATTTCGACTATTATAGCACTTACTATACAAACCGTCTAAACTTCCAATCCATTACAAAAGACTGGTATACGTGATAATTATGAGGCCTATCTGGACATACGGAGCTGAGTTTTGTGGCTCTACTTAACTTTCGAATTCCTCTCGTATCAAATCCTTACAATATCAATCTTTAAAATCATACATAAAGACCTTAATGTTCCCTATGTAACCAATCTAGCCCAAACCAGATATCAATCCTTCCATTATAAACTCCCTAACCACCCAAATCCACAAGTTTCTAACCTTGCATCCTCTTCCATTCCTGACAATCCTCCGAGGCGCTTAAAAAGAAGATGACCACGAGACCTTCTAATGTAAAATGTCACTAGAGTGGCACTAATGGGTAGTTTCTCTACACGCCTGTAACACTCCATTTTAACTAAGATCAAATTTACTGAATGTATTATATAATATAGAGTGGTAAAATTCAATAAAGATATTAAAAAAAAAAAGTTTCTCGATGTGCTAAAATCGGATATGAACTTTGTTTCACTCCAGAAAAATCTTTTACCCCAGTTCGATAGTTCAGTCAGTGTGAATTGTTTGAATATAGTACAAGTATTGAAACACAATGAGGGTTTTTACTTGTAAAGTATTCATATCATATAGATAATCTAATTGTCTAATAGAATAAGAAAAAATCAACTTAATCGGACCAGTATAAACGATTATACAGCGAAGTTAGCTGTTATCATTTATGTTACTATAGTTACAGTCTTATCACTTCATCTATATATTATTTGATATCAAAGTTTCATAGCGTTTAATTAATTTATATATATCCTCAAATAAAGCAATAAAGAAGTATTGCCGGCTCTGCTTGTAAGTAATAAAATAAATTAATTAAAACCAATAAATTAAAAGGTTTTTAATTTTTAGAGGTTGTAGTTGCGGGCAGGAACAACAGATGGTAGCACCAGTCGGGTATGACATCAACACCTGATTAACCTTGAATTTATCTTTTTGTTTTAACATTTCAAATCTCTGATGGGATCACATGTACATCATTTAGGGGGCGAAAGTTGTTTATTTAACAGCAACTACACGGGTATTTACTCGCGAATTATATCTGACACATGTGATGTGTCGATATTACCTGACGTAATAATCGTTTTTAGGTAAATTACTCAGAGAGTCCTTGGATCGTGCCAGAATCACGTGAGGTTCGTTAGCGTAACAGTGACCACAGATTTCCAGTGTACTATCAGTGATAAGGGTCAGCTGGTCGCGGCGCGGGGCTCAGTTTGCATTGTCACGGACCCGGAGTGTTTTTTTCCTTTTTCTCTTTGTGCGACTCCATGAAGGATGTACGTTCCACTCCACAACACATCCAGTCTCCTAGGTGGATGTCCTGATTTAAGGAGTGCGGCAACATTTTGAGTAGTGTCCTGTGTCAGAGAAGATATCATGGCTGGTGAGAGATCTTTCAAAGAAATCACCATACCAGTTCCCTGGGGGGATATTCATGGTAAGTGGATGAGTTGTGGGTTATTGGGTCATAGCTTGTGACTGTCCTACTTGTGAGTTATTTTTTACTCATGTTAGTTAATTTAATAATGGAATTATTATTCATCAGGGAAATTGTGGGGGCCAGAAGATAAGCAACCTATTCTCTTTCTACATGGATGGCAAGACAATGCTGGTTCATTTGATCCTTTAGTTGCTTTATTGCCTGCAGATCTAGCTGCATTGTGCATAGAATTTCCAGGTCATGGTTTTTCATCGCAGTATCCCAAGGTGTGTACCTATTATTTTTTTTTGTTCTAACCTCTTAAATACGTATTTTATAATTTAAATAATGAAGCCTATTTCTTCCTTTATTATCTACTTCTTTAAATGTTCAAGTTATGAGGTTTTATTCCACTCCATCTTCCAATCTATACTTGTTGTTAATCTATACCTTTGCGTATTGTTGTGTTTCATATTAAAATTAAACATCTTTTGTTTTGTTTTCAAAGCATTCTATCTAGGCTATGAGGCTGTTATCAGTGTTAGTTATTAGCCTTATAGTTTTTAATAACATACTTTTTAAATTTACCTTATACCGACAACAAAGTTTTAATTTAATAAAAAATCTGCTTAACACACGAAGATACATGGCCACTTCGGCCATCTAAAATCTTTATAAAATACAGAAACTAGCTAGTGCACTTCATCTGTAATATCGATATCCAAGGAAATCAAACCACCAACTGAAATGTAAATCATCAAATAATTTACATTCAGGTTCAGTGCTGAAGTATGAAAACTCAAGATGAAAAAATACTGATCCCTCTTCATTATGAAATTAGACAATTGTATATAACTGAATTTATATTTTCATCATGTCTATTCTAGTTCAATATTTAATTCCTACTCTTTTTTTTTTTTTTTATTCATGTACTTTTAGTTTTTATTTATAATTAATTAGTTATTATTTCTACAACCTGTTTTAATTGTATAATTTCATTTATTCTAGATAAATACTTTTTTTTTTGGTTAAACATATTCCTCGTACATATTTAATTATTACAAAAACAGAAATATATGTATATGGGAGCTGATTATTTAAATGCATTCACCAGGTTTAATTTATTAACTTCACTTTTTTAGTTATTTACACACATATTTACTTTTGTATATATTTTTTCTCTGTTTTATAGTTAAGAATTATTTTTTTATTTAATACAATTAGTTTATAGAGCTTTTCTTGTCATAAGAACATTTGATTTTTTTTTTTATATTTGTTTTGTTTTTTGTTCTTTATCTTTTTAATATTCGTAGTATAATACTATTAACATGTTTCAATGTCAACTCCACTTTACATACATATAGTATGCTGTTTTGCATGGAGTATATACAATTTTAAATGAACTCCTCTGGCATAGGCTTACTATGGACTTGTACTATTATACTGTTTAACTTCTGTAATACCAGTAAGAGACATGCCATTTTGTAATTCAAAGCATTATTACTCGTACTTTGTAGTTTATATGCTTGTATTTAGGGACTAATACTTTTAACTTTCATTTTGAAACAGACCTCTGGCTGGTATGATGTTTAAAAAAATTTGGCAATAGAATTATTATTTTTATATAAAGTATGACAATAATATAAGGAAAAAAATTGATATCAATTCATAGTTCTGAAGATAAGATAAAGTAAAATGCTGAAAAGTAAACAAAAATTTACATTCTCTTAACTTGAAATTTTTTACTTATGAGCCTGCCATAAGTATAGTAAAATTAGAAAATATATTTTGAACAGTGGACCTACTCTCCAGATTAATTTCTCAGTTTATTAAAAGACTGTTTTTGGAGAGCTCTAGCAACTATGTGCGATGGGCTACACTGGAAAGAGCTCAGTTGGTTAACATGTGAGGGATTAAAGCCATGCCACCGTTGTTTAAAGTTTGATATGATTGTTTTGTTTCTTTAAATATAATTACTGTTATGTTGTTTTAAATTATTGACTTGTTAAAAACATTGTTTTTAAAGCATGTAACTTATATTTTTTTGGTATTAAGTTTTGTTATTTTTGTGTTTTAGTTAAAATTGCTCACGGGCTTTGACAGACGGATATTTTTCCATCGTCTATGTGTTTTATATTGTTTAAATAGATTAATTTTTTGTATTTTTCATTAATAAACACATTTCATTCATTCGTTCAACTTAAAATTTATATTATTCTGTCAATTTATAATATAAGATCTTTACAATTTATTGAATTATAGTTACTAGTTCACAAAACAAGCTCCAATGTTGAAAATTTCAAAAGCTACACATTTTATTATTACTGTATATGAAGAAGATGGTCAGGGTTGCGATCAAAAAGGAAGAATTTAATATATTTTAATTTATAAGGTCAACTATTATATATATTATTATTATTATTATTATAATTATTATTACTGTTTTAAGCATATTCCTCTTGTTAAAAAGGGATAAACAAACCTCCTAAGGGAACTGTTCCCAACATTTTTTTGTCATGGACTAAAAAAATTTCAAGCACCCTTGTTGAGCAAAAAAAAAAGTAAATAAAAATGTTGGCACAATTATCATAAGAGCTGTTGAATATGTAAGAAAAACAGTGCAAGGTGTAAATACTTTGATCTACTGTATATTGTCTGTTTTAATTTTAATTTTTCATTCTTTGTAATATTTTGAGAAAGTGGCATTCACTTGCGACACCTCTGGCACAAGCTTGGGTCATCCCACCATGCTGTGGCATGCACTTTGGGAACCACTTCTTTTTCAATGGGGATCAAGCTTATACTGTTTAAGTAAGTTTTGTATTTAAATCGAATCCTAGATTGGAGCTTGTTTTTTGAACTAGTGCCAAATATTAGATTTTTATGTTATATTTATAAATGATTTTCCATATTTTTCAAAATATAAAGGATATAGTCAGGGGTGCAGTCAAAAAGGAACAAAAAATAAAATAAATATTTTTACAATGTAGCATAATTAGATACAAAAAAGTAAACTAAGGTAGATTTAAAAGTTATATAAAATAACAAAAATAGATAAAAATAGTCATTCTTATATAATTTTCTTTTCACATATATTAACATAATTTTCAAGCCTACCTTAGTTTATTTTTTGTATCTTATTATCCTACATTGTCAAAATATTTATTTTGTAATGCTGTTTTAGCCCTGATAAAGCCCTACAAAGTGGGACGAAACATCAGCAAATAAATTGTTGTTAACTACTTTTTGTACCTTTTTGACTGCAATCCCGATGATCTCCTTCATATTTTAAATTTTTATGGAATCAATTCATGAAGTCATTCTTTCAACTGAATGAATGGCTCAAATAATATTTCTTTCTTGATTTTTTTCAGGGGCAGATGTACTATCTCTTTTGGGATGGCCTTCATATTACGAGGCGTGTAGTTAAACATTTCGGTTGGAGTAAGGTCTCTATAGTCGGTCATTCACTCGGCGGCGCAGTTGGATTCATGTATGCTGCATGTTTTCCCGACGAAATAGATAAATTAGTCTCTTTAGATATTGTTTGCCCGAGGGTTTCTAAACCTGAAACGCTAGTCAAATCAACCGGGTCATCTATTGATACGTAAGTTTTCATTTTTTTTTTTTTTTCAATTTTTATTTATGTTAGTAAAATTTTCTGAAGTTTAAACAAATGAAGCTTACAGAAGAAAAATGATAAAAGTCCTTCCTTTTTTTTTTTTTTTTCAATTTAACAATATTAGTGTCATCTATTAGAGTCTAATGAAAGCTTTCTTAACAACTATGCATTTATTTGATAAAATCGACTAGGTACTTGGTATTACAAATATGATATGCAATACTGTGAAAGAGATATAAGGAGGTTACTGTAATTTGTTGAATTAAATTGCAAAAATTTTTTCTTGCTCCTTTCATATGTTATTGTTAAAACATAAAATTAAACTAACCCATTATGAGTTAGGGGTGCAGTATAAATACTGTTACTAGACCAATCATTGTGCAAAGAGGTGATTTGGTCTGAATCGCACTTGACTGCCAGATTTTTACCTAATAAAGGTACCCACTATATGAGGACTCCCGAACACAGGATTGACTCACAGTGAAAAATAAATTAATTATCTAACACAACCAGGTTCGAACCTGGATCCTTGGAGTTGTAGCGCAGTGCCTTACCAATAAGCTACCTCCCAAGAAAGAAAAAGAACAATATTATTTTAATTAAAATTTACCATTTTCTTATTCAGTTATGATTTTCAAGAAAAATTATCAAAATTTTGAAATTCTGATTTTATGGTTGCTAACGCATATTGTATGCCATGTTTGCTCCTAATAGGGTTCATTTTAGTATCATCTAATCTAATAATTATGAACAAAAAAAGTTAAGTGTATGGATAATGATTTGCATGTTTTAGTCGATAGATATGCGTAACAAACTTATGAGACACCATTGTTGAACTTTGTAGCATAACATTTGCATAGTTATGTTCTCTCAATAGGTTAGACCTTGTTCTATTGTCAATGCCATCTTAATAATAGACTAGGTCATTTTATATTTTATTTAATATTCAAAAGCAATTATTATTATTAACCTCAACTCATTGTGTCTATTCATCATGAGTCTCTTAAATTTAAATCATCATAGTATATTTATTGTTGCTTATAATGCAAACTAAAACGTGGGAAATTATTTATAAAATTATCTTTAGAAGACATGAAAATACACATTATACGCCTTTACAGCTATACCAAGCCATAGGTGATATAAAATAAATTAATATTTAAAACTGGAAAATTAAATAATGTTAATTGAGTGAGGAGTAAATATTAAGTTTATAAAATTAAAAATCTAATTTATATTAGAGGAAATAATTCAATGGTTTCGTAGACACTCCCTCATTACCCTCCAATGCTTATAGAGCTGCTGATGCACTCCACAAAAAACATGACTCACAGTGGTATTTACTTTAGTCACTTGATACTGAAGTGGATCTCTCCTTATTATGAGATAATCACGAATCGAATGACATTGTCAAATTCTGAGGTGTGTTACGATTAATCACCTCATTTTTACATAATATGACGAGACCTAAGAACTTACTGTTGATTTTAAGTTCAATATTATCTAATGCAGTCTTTGTTCATTAGCAGTCACATAAACAATAATAAAGAAGAACAATTTATTATAAACAATCATTTATCACATTAACAATAATAGTAATATAATAAAAAATTCATTTTCTAGGCAATAGACATTAATTCATTAACTCTTTACTCTGTCACTGTAAAATGTGACTAACTAAAGTATTAAGAATCTGAGTCCGCACAGATGCAACTACCCATTTCATTTTTATTTATTCGGCAAAGTATAACAAATTTGGTTCGACAAGATGTCAACATCTATGAAACAAAATTTTAAAAAAATTTATAATGCAGAATTTTTATTTTTAACAATTTTAACCAATCGAGAATGATGTGTTTATAGTTGTCCGTTGATTCAATATGAGGAGAAAATGGTTGGGGGTGCGTTCAGTAAAGATACACAAATAAGTAAAAGTTATTTATTTGTGCCAACATTTTGATGTCAATTTCAAGGCTAAAAAAAAATGTGAAAATATATTTAACAATAAATCAAGTAGATAGTAGATGATACTAATATAAGATAAAATATAATACTGTAGAATTAAAAATTATACAAAACAAATGATTAAAAATGAGACAGTACTCATTTAAATGAAAAAAATAACATAATGAAAGGAGTGGAAGGAAATATATATAATGAGCAATTGAAATTCAAATGATGAAATATATAAGTAATGATATATGAATATTGAAAAAAAAATTATAATTTTTTTTATATCAGGTTGGATGTTAGTAAGAAAGAAATGATCGTAATTAAAAATGTTTGAAAAACAAAACAATAAAATAACACCTGGGATTGTGTTAGATATAGCCTCTGCAATGCTTGAATTATTAAGATATGAGGAGAATTTGGTCGGGGGAGAGGTCATTGAAGATACACAAATAAGTATCTTTCGACCTGAATTTCAGGCCTTCATCAAAACGAGATAACAATCTTAATTCAGAGAATAAGAAAATAATATACTTATATTATAGATTTAGATAGTAGATGATACTAATACAAGATATAATATAATACTTTATAAAATAAATAATAAAAAAAAGTTATTAAAAATTTTGTTTTGGTCATATTTAGTGGAGGACCTCTCCCCTCTCCCTCCCTCACTTTAGATAGAATTGGCTAGTGGTTGTTTACCTGTTGATTGCCTCCTGTATATCAGAAATGTGCTGGTACGGTGTAACAAAAAAAATAAATACAAAAAAGTGAGGCTTTAAACCTTCTCACTGATTGACTCTTAATATTATCATATTTACCTTTCTTAATACCTTTTTTATTTCCTTGAAAGTTTTATGTTTATAATTAAATAGTTAATCACTATCGCATGTTTTATATTTGTTGCCATTTCATCTATTAATGGTTACATTAATTGTGTTAACCTTAAACTGCTGAGTTCATCATTTGGATCATTGTCTCATTTTCTAACCTTGATTTCAAGGCCAAACAAACCATTTGTTCTTTATCTTGATGTTGTCATTTTTTAATCCTTTCTATTCGATTGATTGCTACCAATTTAAACATCGGTTTTAATCCTGTAAACGGTATTCATCATCATGTTGTATCGTAAATTGTTATATTCTTTTAATATTTGTTATATCTAACTATCTAACAGAGATGGGCAAAAATTAGCTATAGTTGATGAAACTAATAGCTAAAATTTCCATGAATACGACCCTTAATCATGAATGAATCATTGATAAATAAATATCGTATTCATGGCAATGTTAGCCATTAGTTTCATAGTTGCCCAACTCTGAGATCAACCCCCATTTTACTAATTATACAACTGTTTATTTAATTGTACTACTTGTTGCTCAAATTGTATAAATGTAATTTACACGTCTTCTATAGTTCAGATTTTATCATTTTTTCCAAATAATGTAAGCAGGAAAAAAAATAAATAAATAAATTCACCATCCCAGAATTTTGATTTGTTCTACAATTTATTAAATCTTATGTGTAAAATAAAATATTACCCGGTGATCTCTAAAAACTTTTCTATATATTAAAAAGAGATATATTTTTATAATAAATGATTTTTTTTTTTATTATGTTTTAGTTTCTTGAAGTATGAAAACTTGCTACCAGAATCGCAACCATGTTACAACTATGATGATATGGTGGAAATTGCATTGAGCGGTTACAGAGGTTCCGTCACGAAGGAGGGAATTGAGATTTTGATGAAAAGGGGAATGTCTAAAGTAGTAGATGCAGAAAAATATAAGTTTTGCAGAGACATTAGACTTAAGGTTTGGCATTTATATAATACCTATCATATCTTTATAGATGCAGTTGTTTTATTTTGCTAATTATTTGCTAACCCTTTAGGGACTATGAACTGATTTATCAGTTCAAACATGATGATCCCTGTCCCAATCCCTGGGGTACCTCCAGCCATAAATGCCGTAGAGAGGAGGTCGTACTGACTAGGTTCAGTATAGGTCACATGAGGCTCACTCACTCCTATCTTATCTCAAAACAAACTCTTTCAAAATGTCAATATTGTAACAACAATTTGACAATTAGCCATATATTCCAGAAATGCCCCTATTTCACGTCCTCAATAGCTTAGAATTGAACCTGAATATTTTGAAAACCCTTAGAGACTATGATAAAACAATAAAATAAGTTTTTAAAATCAAAAGATTTACTGGCACAAGTATAACTTCAAACAGACAAACAAAAATAATAAAATAAATGTTAGCAAAATTAAATGTCATTGGTGACGAGTGATGTTTTATGCCATTAAACAAAAATAAACAAACATTAGTAAGGATATTATTCTTTTCTATTTCAGGTCGCAGGACTGGGAATGCCATCATTAGACATTGTCCTAGAAATGGCGGACAAAATAAAATGTCGTTACATGAACATTCGGGCAACCGATGGCCTCAAACTGGAAAGCCCGGAGGTCTACCCAATGGTACTGGAACGGTTAAAGGCAACTTGCTCTTCTTTTGCTTATCATGAAATTGAAGGCACACACCACCTCCATCTCAATACTCCTGAGCTCATCGCACCAATCATCATTCCGTTCCTTAAGTCGTAGGCTTTAATGTGCTCTTGTAATGCTCTGCTTATTTAAATCTCACTGCTATCAATTTAAATATAACCCTAAACTGGGCTTTTGGTTTTACCTTTGGTATAGTGCTCATTATGTTTAATAGTTACGATAATGCTGTTTAAGAATAACCAAAGCTTTTTTTTTGGTGCCCAAAGTAAACAAGCCCGATTTAAGGTTAAGAATTAATGTTAGAATCACTCAATCATTCCTAAGAGGACATTTAAAATTGATTGTATGGTGCTGGTATTTAGTATAGTTTATTATTTATTGTATTTATTTAAAAGTATTATTTATATGTTTCTTTTTCATCTGTAGGTGACCGAATCTTGTGATAATATAGTAAGTTTCATGACATAGTTAATGTTGTGTTGATTGACGAACAATTTTTTTTTTTAATATTCATGACTATATCTAGTCTTGTTCATCAATTTAGTTACTTCTTAATTTAAGTATTTATTTGTTTTTTGTTTTGTTTTTTACGATCGATGAAAGTCGATGACTTTCTTACTTTCTCATAACATTTATGAGTTTTAACATGTGGATTTTTAAAAAAAAAAGACAAACATGTTAACAATATTCAATTATTAAGAAATCAAAGATTGTTGTTATTTATTGAAGTTCCTTCTAATAAAAACATTAATTGAAATTTCATGTTTTCATATTCCTATTTTTATGTTTTATAGCTTGTTTTTCAGGATTTAACCAGTGAATCGCATGGCTCAAAGAGCCACTGTCTGTTGCATAAATAATAGGAGTTGATGATGATCTTAAGTTTAAAATTATAGTATGTGTTAAATGGAGAGATATTTCTTTCTTTTTGCATGTTAAAACGAAATGGCATTTAATTGAAGAAAATGGTCGGGGTGTGTGGTCAGCAAAAAAACACAAATAAATAATTTTTGTTTTTTTGCTCCAATCATCTTCTTCACTTATTAATTTATGGTCAACTATCTACACCCCAATATAGCATTTAACATGATTGAGAGTCTGTTTATAGGTTTGCTAAATAAAGAATGACATCACGCAACAGACCAGCTGAGCTCTACATCATTTGTCTCTAGTCGTTTTTATAAGTTAGTTGCTCATACTTTTGGTACGACTTTGTGTTGTTTTAGTTTTGGACATTTTTAAAACTCTAATAAAGTACTAGATAAAAATAATGAAATTCTGGAAGGAAATGTTACAAAGTTGCCCTGGAAATTTGTTAGGAGCTCCTCTGCATTTAACATATAACATAGACTTTAAATAGGTCTGCTCAAAATCCTACACTTAAAACATTTAACATGTTAAAAACTTTTTACATTTAACATAGCATCATGAATATCCCTGATATGGATTGTTGATATGCCAAAATTCTTCTTATATATCAATTTTTACGGTCAACTATATATACATATATACAAAATTCTTTTTTGTATATTGTAATAACAGAAAAAGTAATAATAAATAATTAATGAAAGCAATATTTTATTAATTTCATGAATTATTTATTATTACTTTATCTGTTGTTACTTAAACAGTACATTTTGTCTAGGTTATAATTCATTGAGGTTATATTTATATAATTTTCCAATTTGCATTATATACTACGATAACAGTTCTACATTCTGTTGTTTATCTAGCCCTAATGAAGTTGTTTTCATTGCCCCGACACCCTCTTATCCATCAATTCTATAACATGAACTAATTAACTTCCAATATAAAAAGAATTTTGTATATATGTATATATAGCTGACCGTAAAAATTGATATATAAGAAGATGGTCAGGGTTGCGGTCAAAAGAGAAACAAAAATAGTTGTAAACATATCGGTGTACTGCTACTATTTCGACTACAAGCCCAAGGACTTGGGTTCAAATTTGGTTGGTGCTGTATAAAACCTGTATTTTAAAAATATGTTTA
>NW_027104949.1:638986-640316 GCF_000696795.3 Halyomorpha halys | reverse complement strand
ATATATAAATCCAATTGTGTTTTACATGGTTGAAATAATTAGTATAAATTACTATTCCAATAAAAATTTGAAAAAACTTAAAAACAAACCATTGTTAAATTCATCCTTTTTTAAATAACATCGGTGGTGTTGGGGCAGGAGGCTTTTCAAAATTGAAAATATACCAACCTTTTTTTCCAGGGTAAAACAAAAATCGTTGGTTTGATTTTAATAATAAATGGAGAACCTGAAAATAAAAACCCCTCAAAAGAACCAAAATAATACATAAAAGAAAATAAGCTTTCCAATTGGCATATAAATTTAATAATATTAAAATAAACTATACTCTCATAATATTGCAAAATAAATGTGTTATTATATATATATATACTGTATATACCTTGTCAAGAAACGAGTGATGTATTTCCTTAGTACATTGCGCAAGGCCTTGGACCTCCTCGGTCTGACGCATCAATAATAATAATATATATATTGTAATATCCTCTTTTATGAGTGAATAGTTATTTTTATATATATAAATGATTTTAGTTATGTTTTTATTTTATGTATCAACGTTAAATATTGTTCATTTGTTTTGTTAAACCAAAAAGCAAGATAACCAATTTGTCTGTAATAAATACATTATCCAAAACAAAGCCAAGCACGAGTCCTTCCTAAAATCCGTTGAATCGCGGACATATTGAGCAGATTCAAATATTTTCAAAACTTCATTTTAACTTCCCTTCATAATTGAAATCACAGTACATTTAAGAAAAATAGAAGTTAAGAATAAGTATTAAAGAAAATTATTTATAAAGGAAATCATAAGAAAAACTCAAAACCATAATGCTACTATCGATGTTGAAAACCAACACCTAGAGAAGGGAAAGGGAGAAAACTTGGTTTTTGGAGGGGATTCGTTGCTTAGGCATGGGTGGGGAATGATGTTTCCTGGATGAGGAGGTCCTCATCATCTTTTGTCTAGCTCAAGGGTGAACCTCTTGAAAAAGAGGACATCGAAGAGTCACCCTAGAAGAATAAGGGACTCCTTGTTTGGATCTCAAAACAGCACACTTTGGTGGATGAGAAGTGAGTTGAAAACTGTTACGGAACCAATGCTATGTTTCGTTAGTGTTTGTTTACTGAAAGATTGTCAACAGTTGGTGTTAGTTTGTTGAGAAAATCATAGAAGATTATTCTATAAAATTGGTTAGTTTTGTTCTACCCCAAAAACTAAAATATATTTGTAAAAGAGATATTAATTTAATTAAGTGTTATTGGTAAAAAAGTGTCTGTTCTGATTGCCTAGAAACCCGCCCTGAGATTAAGAGTCTATAATATTATATATAAT
>NW_027104949.1:625291-638196 GCF_000696795.3 Halyomorpha halys | reverse complement strand
ATATATTGTCTTTCATAAAATAAATCATTAACTCCCTAATATTATGTGATGACTAGAAAACAAAAACTACTCAAGATTTGATAAAACAACAATAAAAATCACTTAGATTAGATGTAAGAATAAAAGCTTGTCGATATGCACATCTCGAAGAAACCAAGTCTCCAAATGTTATTTGAGATAGCCAGCGTCATCAAAATGGTAAAGAGCTGGTGGAAATTTGGTGGTGAGTGAGGGCTGCTCACAATACTCTATTCCCAAAGACTGGGAGGCTACACTGTGGCAATAAACCAGTGGATGATTGAGTCCCGGCCTGGTTGGTAAAAGCATCAGAAACCAACACAGGTCTGGAGACTCGGAAAACTTGCAGTAGACTGACACTTATCAGCCTATGTTCAGACCTTAATACTGCTGCACTTGGTAGCAATGTCACCAAAATCTATGTATATAGATACTTCGTTATGATGATGCATATACACTATAACAAATACCATAAGTGTCTATAAGTTATACAAAGATTTGAAAAATAATATTTAATTAAAAAAAGATACATAAACATATAGTTTAAAAAATAAAACACAGTTGGAAAGTTATGAGAAAGAAAAAAAAAAATCAAACTTTGGGCTATAACAAGTTTTATGTGACAAAACAAAAAATATATATATAATTTTGAAAAAAATATTTTAAAAGTATAAAATTAATCTAAAAATAGATAAAGTTGGAATATATATATATTCTGTCTTGTATATATCTGTAGCCTGTGCTATGGCTAACGTTTAGTCTGTGTGGCTGGCAAAGAACAGAATCTAATTTAAAGGGGATAAAAGATGCCTGTGTAAAAGAAAGTATTCCTCCCTATCCCATATTTTCTTTTTCATTACTACCTACACCCTTTGTTTTTTTGTCTTGCCATATTATGAAAGACTAATTAATGACTTTAATGAATAAAAACTCGTCTTGTGAATATGGACATGAATAAACAACAAAGAAGACAAAGTGTCTGAAATGTTATCATAGAATATGAAATAAGAAAAGACACCAAAGGATTTTAATTGAATTACCTGGAGAATATAATATTACTAATATTTTTTTTACCATAATTTTGTTCATTTATAAGTGAAAAACAAAAATAAAAAATACTCTTTGTATGCATTTAGAGTTCCCCAACAAAATTTGTGTTATAAGTATTTCTACTATTAATTAAATTAGTTTTACAGAATCAAATAACTTATACAATAGATATTGTGTATTTATAATTCCAACAGAATATATTATGAACACTTCCTTAGAAATTAGATAAGCCAATTTTGAAAATATATAAAAATTTCAATTTTCACGGTGATTACAATAACTTGCCTGTAGATTGGGATGTTTAAAAAGTCCTTTACAAATGTGCACTTGTATTTGAAAGTAATGTCATTGCCTGATGTTTTCTAACAAAAGTTACTTTTTTCTACACTATTTCGAATTACTGGAATGTTCAGATTTGTGAGATTACAGGTTTTTTTTTTTTTTTTACAAGGATAAGTGGAAATCTTCAAAAGATACGAATAAGTACTAGACCCGTATCTATCTGTTTATGGGTTTTTTACCCACTAAAACCAACCTCCATACATCTGAACCATTTTGATCTGTTTTTAAAAAGAACATAAAGGAAAATAAAACCTTAATGACGAAGCGGTACTGTTCATTTTTAACAATTGTAGGCAGCATTATAAATCATTGTGATTTTATAAGATAGATTAAATAAGGGAAAAATGATAATACACCAAAATTGAAATTATAGAAAACGGTGATGATAAGGTAATTAATTTATTCGTATTTAAGTTGTTAAATTATTAATATGTTGGTTGCATAATGTGAAATTTGTATTGTGAATTGCTGTATGCCTGATGATGGAGTGATGACCCCAAAACATTGTTATGGATAAATGAGATAAATTAAAGAAAGTTATAAATGGAAGAATTTTTTAACTTCATAAATAAAAACCACATTAAGACCTCATTAAATAATTGCACAACTCTGCCAGTCAATTGAACCTTAACTTTTAAGATTTGTTTTTTCTATTTCAGTATATTTCACATGTTATAAGATTTCTTAAGCCAGACCATTACAGCCATTTACAGCAAAACTGATATATCTGGAAGTTTTTGGTAAACAGAGAAATTAGCAAATGTCAGTGTCTACAAATTTGTGTGTTCTAGAAAGACAAACATTATAGATATCTTGTTTCCCTGCTATTATCTTTGATTTAAACTATTTTTAGTAAAAATAATAAGGAACCAAATAAAGATAGGTGAAAATGAAATAAAATGGGGGCAACGGTAGCAGTGTGTCAACACGCCAGTCTACCAACACAAAGGTTGTGAGTTCGAGCCCTGGCCCCACCAGGGTTTTTTTTTTTTTTAAGCATAAAATTATACAAAACTCACTCACAGGATCCCCTGGCACAGCCGGGCCTGGGAATTTGTGAGGCCCGTTAGCCAATGAGTGGCACTCACAAAAAAGATAAAGGGAACAAATGATACTACTTAACCTATAACTTCAACTTTCATTCTAGAATTTTTATCAGACACTTGTTAAGTTAATTACTCAGACACATTTTGTCTTTTAAATATATATTTGTGTCGTGTTAAATTAAAAAATAAGCCACTTATACCAATTAACTAGATTTGAAACAATGTTAATACATATAATTTATAGAATTTAAAAATATACAATCTTAAACTAGTATTAATTATTGATTTTGAAGTGTCTCTAAGAAATTCTTTAATTAATTAAACACCAAGTCCAGGTTGACATCTAATGACCAATCCACTTGCCATAATTTTGAGAAAAATTATTTAAGTAGATTTTACAAATATTTGTCAAACTAGCTTAGACTAGTTTTGAAAGTGAATCCTGACATTTCTGTTTCAATTTGATAAATTTTAAAAATTTATTAGTTTTATTAATATAATTAATTTTACGCTCAATTTCTACAATTTTACATGGTTATCCTTTGTGTGCCTGAGTTTCTGAAAACCTATTTGTAGCTTCTTCTTTTACAGTTTGTTTATTTTAGTATATAGACAAATATATAATTTATAACTTTTTATTTTGTTGTTACTAATTTCTGGACATGGGTTAGAATCCGGCTGTTGCAAATAATTATTTAACTGTTACTGTAGCCTTATGGAGGGCTAAGTCAGCCCAATGAATTCTGAAGCTCTCCCAGCCGCTATAATGTGGGGAGAAGCTGGGTGATAGAGTGAGATCATGAACAAATAAGCTCCATGCACAACTGTTGTTCAAGAAATAGTACTTCCTTACTAAGTACCGAGTCCCTGATCCTTATCCTTCATGGGTGCATGATTTTTTGCTTTAGTGAAGCTATAACTTTTTAAGCTATAGCTTTTTCAAAATCTTCAGTTGAAGTAATGTCTCATGGTCAAAATGTACATAAAAAAACATTTTAGCTGATATGAGGGATATTATATTACTCTTAGTGGTTGTTTTTAAATAGTTAACATAATTCTTTGTACAGTTTCCAAGGTTAGTAAGAAATATACTTTTTTCTCACTTAACTACTGATTTTAGTAAATTACTTGAAAATGAGCTAGGTCATTTTCATGAATATTGGAATAAAAAAATCTTTAAAGATTTGAAGAACCAGAAATTCATACAGAAAATATTAAAGTTAAATTGTGAATTAGAACTTAGTAATTGCAGTCCGAGAGCCCATATAAAAAATTGTCATTATTTGATAAAAACTTTGATAGCAATTTATTGAATATTTATTGCCACTAAAGAAATGAGAACCTAACAAAATGGCAGCTGTTTCAAAACATTAAAAAAAATTATTTTTCTTGGAGTCTCTATATCTTTAAAACTATTAACAACACTAGAAAGCCTAAATGGATATTTTTGAAATTAGAGCAAAGTTACTAAAATATGAGACCTAACAGAGCTGTTCATGTTTAATAATTCCAGAGATATAGTTTTTTTAAGCAATATTTAATAAAAAAATAAAAAATCTGTAGTTGGTAAATTTATTTCAGGAAATCTATATCGCAGGAACCATTGTTATTCAGGGTGCTTAATTATATGGAATGCTTTTTATTTATTTTTTAATTTTGATAATATTTTGAGGTGTAAGAATATAAATCTTAAGGCCCTTGAATTCTCTTGTCTCCATACATCAATGAAGCTTACACAAAAGTTGCTCCAATGTGCTCATTTTCATGGGAAAATTCTCTCATCATGAAGGTCAATAAAGCTCATTTTTTCAGGTCTATCAAAAATGTGAAAAAAAAAGAATTTTTCCAGTATTAAATTGTAAGTGACCCAAGAAATTTAGAAAAAAATATTTCAAGAAACAAACCTACTTTTGAAAAACTGCAATTTTTACACTAACTTTCGTTGGTATTGACTTGGCCTAAATATTTTTTGTTGGATAATTTAAAACAAAATAATAACTTGTAAAATCTCTCTTTTTCACAATGCCGAAATAACATCTGTAAGATTAGGTCTACGGCTCATTAATATTATTTGATGGGAGAGCTAATTACAGTGAATTCGTCAATTGGTATTTGAGTGTAAGAAACCTCACTCATCAACATTCATTAAAAAAATTACAACCAATACGGTCCGACCACATGACAACATATATCGGTCGGTGTCAAAATAACACATAAAAATGATAGGCATAAGTGAAATTTATTAATTACAATTGTGACTGCTAGGGTGCTGTGGAGGCTACTACAATTTAAAAGCTAGATTAGTGCAATATGAATTGATCTCAATTGATACAACCAATACTTTAATTGACAACTAATAAAATAAAATTAAAATAAACTAATAATTATTAAAAAATTATATTAAAATAAATCAAAGGACTTTGAAGTAAATAATAAAGCTATAAATTTACAATTAGTGAATTAATATAATAATGAGAATAAAACAAGATACAGAATATAATAAAAATAAGGAGTCAATAATATGTAAATAAGTAATATCTATTATTAAGCACACATACATTGTTAATTCTAATCATATTATAATGAATAATTATGTGGACATCTTTTGGCGTTTTTGGTCGTTTTGCGGGTCAAAGTCAGTTATTAGGAATCATGGAAATAAGAAAGTCCCAGTCAAATATTTCTATTTTATATATAGGGAGATGGTCAGCGTTGCGGTCAAAAGAGAAATAAAAATAGTTTACAACTATTTATTTTCCAACGTTTCGCCCCACTTTGCAGGGCTTCATCAGGGCTAAAAAGATACAAAATGAAACTATGTTAAGATAAAATGATAGAAATAAAAATACAAAGATACAATGAAAAGAATAAAAAAAAACAAGTAACAAAGGTAAAAGCAATAGTTTCATACAAAAATACGTAAAATATAAAGCTAAAAAAGTAAAGGAGATGTATATAAAACAAAAAACAATACGGGGGAAATATATATATATATATATATATATATATATATATACATACAGAGATAAAATAAACGTCATGAAAGAATAATAAAAATAAAAAAATAATAATAATGAAAAAAAAAATGACAATAAATGAGTAGAAAGCCATATAGGACAACATACCTGTCCAAATAATATATTTGTAATTGTAATGATATATAAATAAAGAGGATTTGAAAATTTTTAAAAATAAAAAAGGTTGTAGGGCTTAGTTAGGAATAGCCCCTCCCTATTCCTAGTAAGCTACAGGCAAACACATGCCATCCCTTCAGCGGACTCGGCAACCTATCTTACAATGCCATACTGGCAAAACAAGATGTTTTAATTTGCCAACATATGTACATACATTTTCACTTGTATACATTATAATTTGTTTGTTCTTATTTATTTAGGTCAGAAAAAAAAAGTAGGGCTTAGTGTTGCAAACGCATGCCATCATCGATGACACCGCCTTCGGCGTTGTTTTATTTTTTTTAGGAGGTAGGAAAAAAAAAAAGGTAGGGCTTAGTAACTTAGACTTCTATTTCGACTTCTGTCTGTTTTCTTATTATTTTACCATTATCTATTGTCTTTATTAATTAATGTTTTTATTTTCTCTATCTTCTATGCGAAACAACACGAGGAGGCCCCTCACCTCCGAATTTTAAAAATAGTACATTAGATATTTCATAAGTAACAAATAAACATTACAGGTAACCTTAAAATACCAAAGGTAGTAAAAAGTAATACCCAACACGATTTATTCCTTTTTTTCACAGTAAAGGACTCACTAATTTACTGTTTCTTTTCTGTTTTAGAGGGATCGGGGAAAAAAAGGGCTTAGTAACGAGCGGATCCCTAAAATGTTAATAAACACTAACGGATAAACGTCCGAGGGGTAGACCGAAACGTAGATGGGAGGATTGCGTTAAAACTGATTTAGTGGAACTGGGTTTGTATGGGCATCACTGGAAGGATGTATGCAGAGAGCGTTTGGTGGTATCGGCATCGAAACTTTCTGGTTCGTTAGGCCTTCTTCATTACATTCTAACATTTTTTAGGCATCTTATTTCTTTTTTAAATAAATTACCCTCCATAAATTCTAAGATAATTCTGTAAAAAATAGATAGTTTAATAATTTTAAGATTTTCTGCTTTATTATTGGGGTGCTTTATTGTTCTTAATGTTCGATGTTGTAGATTTGGAAGTTTTGATAAATGACTATCAGCACTGGGGCTGTAACATTCAATCCCATATCTTAAAATCGATTCAAATAATGCTTTGTACACCATTGTTAAACCTTCTATGTTGAGTACAAATTGGAAGTAATAAATTATATATGAGCATACTCTTAATCTTTTTAAAATAATTACTTAGTGGGATTCCCAAGAAAGACCGTTATCCACAGTAAAACCTATACAATTATATTTTTTATTTTCATTTACATTATTCCCATGATTAGACACATTTCATTATGGAGGGTTCTTTCACACTTTTCATCACTGTGCATCGGTTCAGTGTTTATTAACATTTTAAGAATCCATTCGTAACTAAGTCCCACAACTTTAAACGTCTATCTTATTCAACGCAATGTTATAATAGTATAAGAACCCAAGAGGAGAAAAAGGCAGTTATCTCACCCCAATTTTTGATTACTTTAATGAAAGCTATGTATAATTAATAGTCAAAATTGATGAGTCTGCCAAGTATAGGTAGGGGGAATAAAAAATGGCGGCTGCTGGAAAGCTATAAAAAAGTTTAATTTTTCATTCGGAGCTCTATATCTTAAAAAGTAGGAACAACACAAGTAAACCTGAGAGAACGTCGTTTAAAAAAAGAGTAAATTTGCTAAATGATGAGCCCTAATAGAGCTATTTTCGTTGAATAGTTCTCGAAATATAACTTTTCAAAAAGCAACATTTCATAAAAATGTTGTATGGGACGTGCTGAAAGATCAGTAGTTTATTAATTTTAATAATTTTTAATTTATATCTCAAAAACCATTTGACGTACAGATGTCTATTAGCACTCAAATTAAAGATCTATAATGTAGTTTATGATATTTATCTTCGTAGGAGTAATAGTTTACTTGGAATTTGCTAAAATATATTGATTTATAGTTGTTCGGACAAATTTTCATTTGCCAAATTTATATTCATAAGTGAATATCATAAAAACTACTACCCTATGAAGATAAGTGTCATAAACTACTTCATAGTAAGTTAAATTTACTTTATTTTGAGTGGTGGCAGACATATGTACGTCTTATGGATCTAGAGATATATTTTTTCAAAATCCAACATTTGATACGAACAACTAGAAATTAACATTTTGTGAGTTTATTTTGTCAAATATCATAAAAACTACTACTCATACAAAGATAAACATTATTAACTATTTTGTAGTAAATTTAACTAGCTTTAATTTGAGCGCTGGCGGACACATGTACGTGCAATGGTTTCTGAAATGAAGTTTTTCAAAAATCAAACTTATTGACTGAACAACTATAAATCAATTTATTTTAGCAAATATCATGAAAAATACTATTCCTACGAAGGTAAAGATCATAAACTTCTTTATAGTATATTAAACTAGCTTTAATTTGAGTGCTAATAGACATCTGTACGTCACATTGTTCCTAAGATATAGATTTCTCAAAATAAATTAACTAACTACTAATCTTTCAGTAGATTTTTAAGAAAATTTTCTTTTTAAAAAGCTATATCTCGACAACTATTGGACGTAAATAGCTCTATTAGGGCTTATATTTCAGAAAATTTACTCTTCTTTAAATAATGTTCTCTTAGATTTTCTAGTGTTATTGGTATTTCTGAAGATATAGAGCTCCGTATGAAAAATTAATGTTTTTTTAAGATTTTGAAACAGCCGCCATTTTTTATTTCCCCTACCTCTCTTGGCAGACTCATCAATTTTCACTAGTAATTATACTTAGTTTTCATTGAAGTAATCAAAAATTGGGGTGAGATAACTCCCTCCCCCCCCCCCGGCTCTTGTACTATAACGTTAATTTACGGGGTGTAATTTCGTCAATTGAGTTGTGTAGTCTTCTATATTATACGGTTAACCCATACATTTTCGGTCCAAATATTTCATGTAATACTTTAATACATCGATTTTAATTTATATTAATCTTTTTTTCAATTTGAACTGACCGTTGATAGAGCAGAACTTGCTGAGTTTGGCTGTTGGTTAGATTAGCGCAAGGCAGGGGGCGTTGACCTTGCTCGCCACAGGTCTTTAACCTTAGCGACGATCTTTTCTGCCTACTTATTAAATGTTATAGCTCCATGGAAAGCGCAGTAAGGAAAATATTTAATGAGGATTCTTTCCTACAAAGAATATTATAGCTTCTGTTCTTTAAATATAATGATTAAACTCTTTAAGTAATATTTTCTACTGGAAGAGTTTTTTTTTTTTAATTAATTAGAAATATTGAATGAATAATACTCTTCCTTGTTTAAATCATATTTTATTACATTATAATGAACACAACGTTTCGGAGTTGTCGCCCCATCTTCAGATTGCTGATTAACATCTCTAACACACATGTTACTCCTTATACAGCAAGAGCCGGGAAGAAAAAAAGGGAAATAAATCTGACCCCAATTTTTGATTACTTTAATGAAAACTATGTATAATTACTAGTCAAAATTGATGAGTCTGCCAAGTATAGGTTGGAAGACTAAAAAATGGCGACTGTTTCAAAAACTTGATTTTTCATTTGGAGCTCTATATCTTAAAAACTACCAACAACAGTAGAAAATCTAAAAGAACATTATTTAAAGAAGAGTAAATTTGCTGAAATATTAGCCCTAATAGAGCTATTTACGTCCAATAGTTCCAAGCAACATTTCATAAAAATGTAATGAAATATCAGAAGTTAGTGAATCTATTTTGAGAAATCTATATCTCAATAACCATTCGACGTACAGATGTCTGCCAGCGCTCAAATTAAAGCTAGTCAAATTTACTATAAAATAGTTTATAACGTCTATCTTTGTAGGAGTACCAGTTTTTATGATATTTGACAAAATAAACTCACAAAATGTTAATTTCTAATTGTTCGTATAAAATGTAGAATTTTTGAAAACAAAAAATCTCTAGACGCATAAAGCGCATATATGTCTACCAGCACTCAAAATAAAGGAAATGTAACTTATTATAAAGTAGTTTATGATATTTATCATCGTAGGGGTAGTAGTTTTTATGATATTCACATATGAATATAAATTTGGCAAATGAAAATTTATCCGAACAACTATAAATCAATATAGTTTAGCAAATTTCACGAAAATTACTACTCCTAAGAAATTAAACGCCATAAACTACTTTATAGCTCATTAAACTAGCTTTAATTTGAGTGCTAATAGACATCTGTACATCAAATGGTTTTTGAGATATAGATTTTTCAATACAAATTCACTAACCTGATCTTTCAGTACGTTCCATACAACATTTTTATGATATGTTGCTTTTTAAAAAGCTATATCTCAAAAACTATCGAACGTAATTAGCTCTATTAGGGCTTACATTTTAGCAAATTTACTCTACTTTAAATGATGTTCTCTCAGATTTTCTATTGTTGGTAGTTTTTAAGATATAGAGCTCCGAAAAAAAAATTAATTATTTTTAATGTTTTGAAACAGCTGCCATTTTTATTCCCTCTACCTATACTCGGCAGACTCAGTAATTTAGACTAGTAATTATACATAGTTTTCAATTAAGTAATCAAGAATTGGGGTGAAATAACTGCCTTTTTTCTCCTCTTGGGCTCTTGTACTATTATTAGTCTCATCTAGTATATTTTGCTGTTGCAGCATAATGCCAAGATGTTGCAAGAATTTGCTATTAATAATATTCATACGGTCTTCATTCATAACCATATTTTTATCTTCTTAAAGTAATATCTTCTACTGGAAGATTTTTTTTTTAAACTAATTAGAAATGTTGAATGAATAACACTCTTCCTTGTTTAAATTATATTTTATTAAATTACAATGAACTAAACGTTTCGGCGTTGTGATCTCATCTTCAATTCAACATTAGTAATTAGTTTCAAAAAAACTCAAACAGTAGAAGATATTACTTTAAGAAGATAAAAATATGGTTATGAATGAAGACCGTATGATGAGACTAATAAGGATTTAATCAGCAACCTGATGATGGGGTGACAACACCGAAACGTATTAATTTTAATATAATTTAAACAATGAAGAGTGTTATTCATTAACTCTTTTAAATTAAATTATAAAAGGAAGATGGTTCGGGTGCGGTCAAAAGTACTCAAAGATATTGTGAGCCAACGTTTCGCCCTACCTTGCTGGGCTTCATTTGGGCTATTAAAGATATAAACAACTAAAATAATATAGAGAGTACTTAACGAGATTTTAAAGAAAACTAACGTATGGCTAAACATTATTTAAATATTTATCTCACTACAATATAGTGGAAAGACATCGAATTGATATAAAATATATGAAAGCTAAAGTGTTAATATTTTACATATGTAAGAAGAGGATTGAAATAACTGCATTTTTGAGTTCATAAATTGAATTTTGGAACGCATCTGCACAACGCGCGGCACAGCTCAACCTTGGCAGAGAGGTTTCTTTTGTGTCAGTACCAACTCTAGTTTCATATGAGTCAAGAACCAAGAGGTATGAAATAACTGCATTTTTTGAGTTTTTGTTATTTTTTGTAAGGGCCTCCATTTTTATACTCCCTGAACTGGATTGGCAGACTCATCAATTTTGACTCCTAACTATAAGTAGTTTATAGTGAGGTGTAGATAGTTGACCGTAGATTAATGATTGGAGAAGTTTGTCGGGGGGGGGGCGGTCAGCAAAGAACAACATAAATAAACAAAACCATATTTATTTATTTTATGCCGACGTTTCGACCTGAGTTTCAGGTCTTCATCAGGGCTATAGAACAAAAGAGATAACAACAACATTTAGAGTAACATACAATTGAAAATGAATAGTATACAAACAAATTTAGAATTATACAGAATATTGAATTAAATCATAAATGCAAAAAAATTGATAACCGATAATTGAATAGTACAAAATTTTAATTGATTGATATTCGTGGAATTGTATGGTAGTAAATTGAAAACAGTGACAGATGAAATATAATATCATATAGGTAAGAAGATATGTATAATATAAGATATGCAAGTAGTGTCTAAAAAAACTGAAAAATTAAATAAATAAATTGAACACTATGACAGACAATGAAAAATAGTGAGTGGCTTATATCTGAGTTACATTGTGAGTATTAACTTTTAGTATAGGTATATAAGTTAATACTTGAGGAAACAGCAGCCGATAAATATAATATAGGTTATAAGTGTGAATAAGATTTTAAGGATCCGTTCATTACGAAGTTCCGTAACGAACGGATCCATAAAATATTAATACACTGAACACTGATAACACTGAACCAACGGGTAAACGTCCGAGGGGTAGACCGTAACGTAAATGGGAGGATTGCGTTTAGACTGATTTAATAGATGGGTTTGGAAACGTGTTACTGGACAGATGTAGAGAACAACTGGTGGTATCAGAATCGAACTTTATCGGATTCGCTAAACCTTTATCATTATTGATATTGTATATTTATATATGTTTTAAATTATTGATACTTCAAATTACTGATTGTTTTAAATTACTGATAACTTCAAAAAAATTTAGAGCTCTCTCTGAAAGAATGAGAGAAGTCAATTACAATACCATCGTAAGGTCAATGGTGATCTATAGGGGAGAAACATAGCCCTTGACAAGAAAAGCAGAACAGATGCTCAACTCCTGGGAGAAAAAGGTATTGAGAAGGATATGGGGAGGAGTCTCGTGGAATGGAGTTTGGAGAAGAAGGAATGAGGAAGTGATAAATCTGTTTGTGGAACCCATCGTGGTAGATTAAGTAGAGCAAGATTAAGATGGTTAGGACTAGGGATGCGACATCGATCTCGATGTTTTGAAAACATCGATGTTTTTAAGCCGATGTTTTTTTAACATCGATGTTTTACGTTTGTCCCAATTTTTCATTTTTTTCTTTTTTTTTCCAAAAGTAACTAAATGAAAACAAAAAATTTACAGTATAAACAATTTCCTATCAATAATGTGGTGGGATAAAAAAGGACCTCCAACCATCACGCTAAAGACATAATAAAGATAAATTACGTCTAGAAAAACATCCATGTTTTAAAATATCTATGCTCAATATTAAAATATCATTGCATATAAATCTTTTCCAAAAATACATCGATGTTTTTGAACAACAATTTCAGAAACATAAAGTCTGTTCTTACGATCACCATGCTCAGGCCAGTCAGAAGAGCTTTTTGTATCAAAGAATAGGACATCGACTACTAAAAACATCGATGTTTTAAAATATCTTTGCTTACAATACATTACCGAAAAAACATCGATGTTTTTAAACAACT
>NW_027104949.1:623503-623856 GCF_000696795.3 Halyomorpha halys | reverse complement strand
TTTGGGTAATGTATTGTAAGCAACGATATTTTAAAACATTGATGTTTTTTGGAGTCCATGGCCTATTGGTTGATTGAAAAAGCACTTCTGACTGGTCGGAGCATGCGTATGCTACTGAAATGGTTAAAAAAAACATCGATGTTTTTTGTCGATGTTTTTTAACATCGATGTTTTAAAACATCTTTGCTTACAATACATTACCGAAAAAACATCGATGTTTTTAAACAACTATTGAAGCAACATAAGGTCTGTTCCAAAGACTACCATGCTCAGGCCAGTCAGAAGTGCTTTTTGTATCAAAGAATAGGACATCGATGTATTTTGGGTAATGTTTTGTAAGTAACGATATTTTA
>NW_027104949.1:611724-623253 GCF_000696795.3 Halyomorpha halys | reverse complement strand
GGAGCATGCGTATGTTACTGAAATGGTTAAAAAAAACATCGATGTTTTTTAACCTCGATGTTTTTTTTTTATCGATGTCGCATCTCTAGTTAGGACACGTTGAGAGGATGCCCGATGAAAGGATACTCAAAAAGATGGTTTATGGCAAACCAGAGGGAAAACGGAAAAGAGGACGTCCCTGGATCAGATGGCTAGACGATGTGGAGGAGGATTTGAAGCTTTTAAATGTTGAAAAGTGTAATGAGAGAGCAAGAGACCATGTAGACTGTTTGGCTGTGCTGGGTGAGGCTCGGATTCTTGCAGGTAATGTAGGGCCATAATATTAATAGCTAATCGTTGCCCATCTCAGCCATAGATTAAGGTAAGCCTCATTATATCGAGATTATTTATTTATTTTTTAAGAAAGATGCTGAAAATTGTCACTTCATTATAATCTTTTCTTTGTTTATTGTTTTTCCTATCTCTTACTATTGTTTTGCACTGATAATCTTTTTTTCTGTGAGTTTCAATACTTTTCTTGTTTAAAATTTTAAGTTAAGAGTTGAGCTCTAGGTCACAGACGATATACGTTGTTTTATAATTGACTTATAATAAATAGTTTATCTACTATTTGAGTTATTTTGACCGTAACCAACTACCAACTTCGTTTTATACATCACTTACGGTCAATCGGCGATCTTTTAATAACTACCTGGATTCACACTATAACTAAAGTACTCTATATCCGATTTGTAACTGTTAAATCTCCCTTTAAATAAAGTTATTTAATATATTACGGGGTTCACGCTGTCCTAAATTTTATTATTTATTTATTTTATTTATTTATTGATATTTACAACTGTATAAAAAATACAAGCAGTAAATTTGTTCATAATGACATAATGATATGATACAGGATGTAGAGAAACTACTCAGTAGTAGAACTCTAAAAACAGTTTACAATGTAAGGTCAAGAGGCCATCTTCTTTTCAGCCTCGGAGGATTTCCAGGAATGGAAAAGGAAGCAAGGTTAGAAACGAGTGGGTTTGGGTGGTTAGGGAGTTTATTATGGAAGGAATAATATCGGGTTCGGGCTAAATCGGTTACATGTACTAAATTTTAAAATAAATTCTATAACATCATATAAAAAAAATTTAACTCGTATTTTATCTGTTTGAACTTTTTGTCAAAATCTCGTATAGTTCAAAGTTTTGTCTGATCTTCTTAATTTTAATTTTATATTAATATAGTTTTCTATATTTAGCCCGACAATGTATATTATTTCTTATGAAGAAATATATATTATATTATGAAGTTATTAAATGGACTGGTAGTATTGGCAAGATGGAGAAATTGATCAATGGAACAGCCTAGATTGCTGGAGAGACGGCCAGTAGCTCTACAAACTCGCTACGATGCTGTTGGACTCTTCTTGGTCCCTCGGTGAGTTTGTCATTATTATATCATTTCTATAGTATTATTATGTAATAAAAACAATAAATGAATATTACAAACTGTTTTTAATATATATCATATAATACGTCACAAATACAATTCAAATATACGTTTTGATTTTGAAATTATTTATTTATTTATTTATTATTACAACAGAAAGATATCCAAATATAATAACAGAGAACACAAAGAATGCAAATAACAATTTAAAAAAAATACATAGCAAAACTGAAACATGTGTATATAAAAAAAAAAATTAATTCAACACATACATATATATTTCATTTAAAACATACATAAAAACATAAATAATTAGTTGTAATCCTACAAGTTAAGTTCAAAAGGCCTTTATTTGTAAAAACTTTATTAAATTTCTTTTCAAGACTTTATTTTATACCCTTTACTCACTTCTTTATTCTTTATATTACTTGAAAAATCTTTCAGGCTCTTCTCCCCCTTATCATGTTCTATATAATTCTATAATAAAAACATTTACAATTTTCTACATTTCTATATTCATTGGTTTTTATCTTGTTCTGTTCTTAGCCCTGATGAATGCTAGAAATTCTAGCCGAAACGTTGGCACGATTGAATAAGTTACATCAACTTATTTGTGTTTTATTTTGACCACACCCCAACCATCTTCTCCTATAAAAACATTTACCATCAACAGTTTTACATTGAATTTCAATAATAAATGTTTTACACATTTACAAACAAATAATTAAATATTTTACTATATATACATTCATTCAATAATTTATGACCATTTACAAATCTAAAATATTTTTTGAGATAAAGCCAAATTTCTTCGTTATTGTTCTTATTTTTTTCCTTACCTTAACGTTAATTTGTGGACCTTTGTCATTTTCAATTAAACATTCAGAACTTAATGAAACAAATGCATAAATACATGTGTTAAATAACTCACTTTATTTAAAATTTATGAATAATGTTAATAAGCATGAGAACATATAGAATAAATTTAATATATTATAATTTTACAAGAATTAGATGCAAACTAAAAAAACTAAAGATCAACTTACATTTTTATTTTTTTTTAAAGGTATTTAAATCCAAAAATATATCACTACCAACAGCATCTTTTGACTCTGAAACTATTTAATTATAATAACAATGGGAAAAAATACTTATATAATAACAGAGAACACAAAGAATGCAAAACTTAACTTAATAAAAATATATGGCTAAACTAAAACATATCTACATAAAAAATAACTTAATTTAACACATACATATATATTTCATTTAAAATGTTAACTTCATTTAATACATGCATAAAATCTTAATAGTGTAAGAAAATATACAACAAATTAAAATTATTATTACTATACCAGAAATAATTGAACTGTATAAGTAATCAAAGATCAACTTATTTTTTTTTAAAGGTATTTAATGTTTTAAAATATGTCGCAACCACAAATAAATAATATGTTAAACAACTTACAGTGTTTGATTTATTTTAAATTCTATCGAAAGAAGAATTATATTATTATTGTTTAGTACCTTAGTCAAAATTTAATACCTAACAACAACTTAACAAAAAAATATTACAAAACTGAAAGAAATTAAAAACTTCTGAACATAAAAAATAACTTATTGGAGCAAATATATATAAATACATGCATCATTTAAACTATTAATATAATTTAAAAAATACATCTAAGCTTAATAGTTAAAGAACAAATACAATTAATTTGAAATATTAATATTATTCAAGAAATAATTGTATAGTAATCAATAATGAACTTATATTTTTAATTTTTTGTTTAATGGTATTTACTGAATCAATATTAATATTACAATAAACAGCATTTTCTTTATTTTAATTCTATTGAATGGATAATTATATTGTTTTTGTTGTTTAATATCTTAATTAAATTTATCTTTTATTGTATCTATCGATTTTTAACCACCACATTTTTTGTCAAGTGCTATAAATAACCATAATCTAAATATATATCTACAGAAACTCGATGAGCCATGCTATATCGTAAAGTCAAAATATGGATAAAGTATCACTATTATAACTACCATTATATATTTTAATCAATAAAATTAATTAAAAAAACTTAATATATCAAACAAATAAAGTACTTCTAAAAATAAAGTAATAGTATCTCATAGCTACGTACCAATGAATGGATATAAAACTATAAATTACATATTTCAAAGAAAATATTATATTGCAATCATGCATGAAATAGAGAAAAAAAACTTTATAAAAAGAAGAAAGGAAAAATAGGAAAAAAAAAAAATTGAAAACATAAATTAATTATACAAATATATATATATACATACATATGTTAAATAACTGACTTTATTTAAAACATACAAAAAAATTTAATAGCATATAAACATGAACGATGAATTTAAAATATTAGAATTACATGCATTCCAATCTAAGATCAACTTAAATTTTTTTTAAAGGTAATTAACAATTCAAAAATATATCACAACCACTAATAACTAATCTTTCAAATAACATTTGCTTTCTTTAGAATTCTATTGAAAGGAGAATTATGTTATTATGGTTTAACACTGTAATAAAAATTTAATACCAAAAAACAACTTAATAAAAAAATATAGTAAAACTGAAAGAAATTAAAAACTTCTGAACATAAAAAATAACTTAATTGAGCAAATATATATAAATACATGCATCATTTAAACTATTAATATAATTTGAATCATACATAAAAGCTTAATAATAAAAGAACATAAACAATCACTTTGAAATATTATTATTATACAAGAATTAAATGTATACTAATCAATGATCAACATACATTTTTTTATTTTTATTGTCACTAAATTTTTATTCAACCTTAATCTATATATAAGTATAAAAACTCACTGAGTCATGATAGACTGTAAATTAAAAATATGGATAAATAATCATAATAATAGTCACCATGACATATTTAAATCAATAAAATTAATTGAAAAATTAAACATAAATATAAAATATAGATAAATACATAAATCTACATAAGAAATAACTTAATTGAACACATAAATATATTTCATTTAAACTGTCAGTTTCATTTAAAACATTAAACAACACTAAACATACAAACTAAATTATGTAAGAAAATATATAAGCAATTTAAAATTTTAGTATTATACAAGAATTAAATACTTACTGATCAAAGAACTTTATTTTTTTTTTTTTAATATTTAACTAACCAGAAAATATATCAGAACCAATAGCATTTGCTTTCTTTTGAATTTTATTGAAAAGAGAATTATATTATTATTTTTTAATACCTTAATACAAATATAATACTAAACTACAACTTAATACAAATATAGAGCAAATCTGAAACCAACTTTATATAAATATTAAGTTATAAAAAATAGCTTAATTGGGCATGTACATAGAACATTACATTGGAAATGTAAATCATCAGACATAGTACGTTAAAATGTGAAGTGTTAAAACTCAAGATGTCATACTGATCCCTCTTCATTATGAAATTGACTCAGCTCGTATGTTTAACTATGTTTTACGAGATTTTCATTATGTCTATTCTTATACAATATTTAATTCTTACCTATTTACTGTGTTTATTTTATTTTATTATTCATGTATTCGTAGTGTTTTTTCTCTAATATTATGTTTAATTGTATCATTTTGTTTATTATAGATAAATGTTGTATTATTTTTGGTTAAACTTTTTTTTTATACAACTTTAATTATTACACATAGAGATATGTATGTATATGGCAACTGATTGTTATTTATTTTTCTCCTCGTTTACAGTTGAGAATTATTTTTTATACCGTACAAATAGTTAGTTTATAAAGTATTTCTTGTTATAAGAACATTTTATTTGTTTGGTATATTATTTTGTTTATTGTTCCTTTATCTTTTTTACTTTTCTTGATATAATAGCAATAACATGTTTCAGTGCTATCCACATTACATACACATAGTATGTGGTTCTCTACAAAGTATGTACATTACACAGAGAAAGAAATTTATTCATTCATGCTGCCCAAATACATCGGGTTGCCACATTACACAGCGTACTGATCAATTCATGATCGGACATATATCAATTACATATTTTTATGTGCTATAATATAATAGAAATATAACATTTTTTTTTCCACAGTTTTCTTTTACAATTAATACCAGTCTACAAACTAAATACAAGTTTTTCAATTTATTCCTTTTTTTCTTTCCCTTCCATTTCACAACCCTTATTTCATTTTATCAACGAATTCCCTTATATAACAAATATTAAAATATTAAAAATAATAAAGTAATAAATTAATAAAACAACAAATAAGATATCCAATGCATTCATGCCATCCCTCCTCTGGATAACTCCCCTACTCATTAATTTCCATGCATGTGGTGGTGGATGATTCCCAGGGACTCAAGTATTATATTCTCTGTCATCCTAGCCACATCCTGGACATTGACCCCGAGCTCCTCCATGAAGCTCCTAGTTGTGCTGGGAATCGTTCCACGGGCTCCAAACCAGAGGCCTCTCACGTTGAAGTCTTGTTCTCCGAAGCCCTCACGGAACTTCTCCTTGAGAAAAGGGATAGATTTATTGTAGATTTCCTTCTTTTCCCTATCTACCTTATTTGCCAGGTCAAAGTCGTTATTTTCATATCTCAGGGTGGGATCCAGAATGATTGCCGACTTCTCCTTCTTAGGAAAAGCAACTATATCCGCATATCTTGTGGATCCATCCGTATCTACGCAGTAGACCTCATCAAAGCAGGTTATAAATCCCTCTTGTATACTATGCAAGAGAAAAACAAACATTTAAACTATTAACATAACTTAAGACATACATAAAAGCTTAATAATAAAAGAATATATAAAATCACTTTTAAATAATAGTATTGTACAAGAATTGATTGTATACTAATCAAAGATCAACTTATATTTTTAATTTCTTTAATGGTTTAATCTTTCTATTTAGTGATCATTGTGGAGGTATCCCCCTAGTGAATCAATATTAATATTACAGCATCCTTTCTCTTGAATTTTATTTAAAAGAGAATTAGATTATTTTTTGACATACTTGAAGATTATTGATTGACCGTGTGTATAGATAAATGGAATATGGTCTGGGTGCAGTAAAAAAAAACTCAAATAGTAGATAATTATACTATTTTATTGAGCCAACGTTTCGCCCCACGTTGCAGGGCTTCGTCAGGGCTGTTTGGCAAAACAAAGTAGGCAAAATAACAAGCAAAACAGCCCTACAACATGGGGCGAAACGTTGGCTCAATAAAATATTATAATTATCTACTATTTGAGTTTTATTTTACCACACCCAGACCATATTCCATTCATAGATTATTTTTGTTTTATACCTTAGTTAAATTTATCTTTTAATGACTGAACATCATATACTCTAGCGGCCATAGGTGTAGCTGTAGTTATGAAACAGGCCTTTAAATGATTTGTTGCGTATACATTGGCATATTCTCTCATATGATTAATCTTTATCTATTTTGATATAAACCAAGCACAATTTTTGAAGCTAATAAATTGCGGTCTATATTATCCTCTGGACCAATTAGCGATCAATTTAATTTTAATCAAGACCTTGTACTATTTCCTAAATAATAGGATTTAAATATGGTGATGCTATTTATCATATTTTGAAATTTGTATATATTTTATTATTAATTTTGTTTATTGTATATATTTTATTTTTTAATCAAGCATAACAATTGTTCATTTCTACATCATTTATAATTTATTATTATTTGCTTTATTTTTTTTATTTTTTTTTTTTTGTAGCTGTTTTTTGTTTTTTTCTTACTGTTTTAGTAACAATAAATATGTAAAAATAAAATGGAAATTCAAATCTCATTAATGCTTCATATCAAAGGTATTTGTACTTTAAAATGTACTATGTATCTATTGTAGCCTAAAGGCAAACTGTATATAATAATTAATAAAAATTACTATAAGAAAAAATAGGATGATTACATAGGGATAATGATGGAATTATTCTTTTTTTATAGTACATGCCTCCTAGATTGATTAATTAATTACATTTTTTGTTAAATTGACATTTCATGATATTTAAATATATATATATTTATAATAAATGAGGAGAAAATGGTTGGGGGTGCAGCCAATGAAAAACACAAATAGTAAGTAGAACACAAGAATTACTTATTTATTAGTGCTGAAGTTTCGGTCAGAATTTCAAGCCTTCATCATGGCTAAGAAAAAAAAACAAGATAAAAACCATAATGAATTACGATAAATCCTCTTGCTTAATTTTAATATTACTTATTCTCATATAGCCTTTATCTTCTTAGAATACTTAGACTATGCATTTTCTTCCAACACTATTTATGTTTCTATAATATTAGTTTTTTTCCTAATCATTCTGCAATTCCTTTATTCATTATGGTTGTTATCTTATTTTTGTTTATAGCCCTGATGAAAACTTGAAAATTTGGCAGTAATGTTGGAACTAATAAATTAGGTTATACATATTTGTGTTCTTCACTCACCTCTTCTCTAACCATCTTCTCCTCATTTATGTATATCCACAGTCACCTACTAACTCATCATATATTCATGATAATTTATATTTAAGCTGCAGAAACAAATATACAATTACACATATTATCAATAGTCAGTCTTTGAGCAGGAAATATATTTCTGATATATAAGTTAATCACAACCCTGAAAAAGTGCAGTTGTACAAATAAATTTAAATATTATGCTTGAACAAATAAATCTTGTTTCTTCACTCGTTGATTTCAGTTATATTTTTCCTGGTGTCAATAACTACTCGAGTTTTGTATCTTATCCTGAACCGTTTCATGGAATAAATTAATAGTTGTTTTTAAGTTCATAATCAGACCAGGTCATTGGTCGATAAATGTTCACAAAATCTTATGTGCATGAAAATATTCACTATTAATATTTAATGATTTTTTACCAAATATACTAGAGCATTTTGGGTTTTATTAAATAGAAATGATTCTCTTTATTGTTTAAATCTCTCTATTTTATAAAAAAAAGTTTTTAGTGATCATTGTGAGATATTTTATTTTACTTAGGATCATCGTGTAATATTTTATTTTACATATAAGGTTGGATAATGAAAATAGATCATAAAAAATTGAGTTTAACTGTTAAGAATGCATTTTGTTAAAAAGTTATCTTCATCAAATCATATAGACCAGGCTATAGACATTAACCAGGCTTCAATTTTTATTATTTATGAAATTTGGTTATTATGATTAATTAAAAAAATAATTGGCTAGTATAGAATATTTAAACTATGAATTCCAGAAGATGTATTCAATTTTTTGGCACTAGATTTATTAATATTTTTCTAAAATTTTCTTATACATGATGCAAAGAAAATAATGAGGTGGCACTCAGCCATTTCCTTCCATGAAGCAATGCCTGGCGGCGCTTCGGTGGAGAGTAAGGAACAGGTGTAGGGAGGTGGTTTTAGTAGGTAAGAATCCCACACATGGGGGGGGCCCACCCATGGACTTTTGAAGATTTCCACCGACCCAAAAAAAAATTTTTCTTCTCTTTCATCCTAGCCACTGTCCTTTCTCCTGGGTGGTATCTATAATCAGTCACTCATAGTGATTTATTGAACATAAGCAGAAAATGTTGCTCCGAGGAGCTTTGAGCTCAGATACTTGTTCACTCTACTTGTAGTTCATTGGGTTGCCAATAGATGGTGGGGGTTTGATGTCCTCTTCAAGTAATTAATTATAATGTAATCTTCCTGAAAAATACCTATTAGTATGATGTAAATGATTTTTCAAAATATGAAGGAAATGGTTGGGGGTACGGACAAAAGGATAAAAATAGTTCTCATCTATTTATTTTCCAATGTTTCACTCCACTTTGCAGAGCTTCATGAGGATTAAAAATGATACTAAACAACTAAAAATATGTTGGCAATTTAAGATAATAAAATGGCAAAAAAGTAAACTTTGGTGGGGTTAAAAATAATTTTAATAGAACTGAAGAATAATATAAAAATAAACAAAAAGAAATAAAAATTAGATGGACAATAATAATTATATAAAAAAGAAATAACAGAGTATTATATTTAAAATAACTGGAGACGTAATAACATCTAAAACTAAAAAAAGTGATAAATAAAGAGAAAAGTGATAAAAGAGAAATAAAAAAACAAATAAAAATTATATACAAAAAGAGACAAAAACTAAGGAAACAAAATAAGAAAAAAAAATGTTCAAGAAAGAACAAATAAATAAAATATAAAAATAATTATAAAAAATATAGAATAAATGAGAACACTTGTCATGCTGAAAGACAGATTTATGTTTATTTTAAATTTAATTCTGTGTTATTTCTTTTTCATATATATTTATTATTGTTCATCTTATTTTTTGTTCATTTGTATATTATTTTTCACTTATATTTACATAATTTTTAATCCTACCTTAGTTTACTTTATCGTCATCTTGTTATCTTACATTGCCACCACATTTTTAGTTGTTTTTTATCTTTTTTAGATGCTGCCTTGCAAAATAGTGCATAACAATTGGAAAATAAATAGTTGATAACTTTTTTTATTCCAATTTGACTGCACCCCCACCATCTCCTTCATGCTCAGTTATATTCAATCATTTTTATATATAATTTAATTTTTTTTCATTTAAAATTTTTTTTTTAATATTTCGGGAAAGTGGCATTTGATTCTGGAACCATCTGGGGTGTACACCTACATTGTCGTGACACCCAATTAGGGAACAAATTTAGTCACTTAAATTCTTAATTAAAAATGATTTCTTTTAAAGTACCTTTAATTTTGTTTTGATTTTTGTAATAACTGCTGAGTAATTTATAATTTTCTTTATATTTCAAAATTGTATATTCATCTTAAGATACTTTTGAATTTTAGCTCATTTTTATGAAGAAGTATCATTGGATGTCCTCTATCCGTCTTTTAAGATTATATTTGTTCCTACTGGAAATTGATTGTTTTATCTGTTATAAATTTATTTTCTATATTGTTTTGCATTAATAAATAAAGTAAAAATAGAAGTTTAGCCCTGAAGATTTGATATGAGGGTTTAGATTTTTATTTTATTTATATTTTTAAATTGGTTAAAGTATCTTGAGATTTCATATCAATTTTATTTATTGTGTGACAGAAGAATGCTCATAAGAGTTGTAATATGATTATTCCTGGCTTTGTATTATCAAAGAGAGTTAATCCTGGCAAATATATAACAATGAATGATAACATTTTTTAACATAACCTATTAATCCCCTTCCATCATTTATAAACAATGGAATAATTCATTATATAATTCATTATCGCTTGTTAGTATTTCACGTTTATATAGATAAGCCTAGTCTTAATAATTTTAAAAATAACTGTTTTGATGATTACTTGGCTTAACAACTGTTCTAAGAGTATTTTAGAAATGTTTGTGCACTTTTTCAGAAACAATCAATTTAAACAAATTTTCTTTTTTATAAAGAATTATAAAAAATAAGTCAGGAACCCAGAAGAATGAACAATATTTGGAGAGAAAAAATGGTGTAGCTTTATTTTTATTTACTTATTTTTTAATGAAATTAAGAAATTATATGTATATTATTATAACATATAATATTAGATTTTAGAATAGATTTATTCTCACTTACAACGATTTTGTATCATTTCTTATTAATATTGTGTCATTTCATATGCATTGTCGGACAAGAACCGGTGTGTTCAATGTGGTTGGGCTGTTGGCCATAAAAAGTGATATAGGACTGTCGCTCCCAGGGGGACTTAGTGGGGGGGGTCTGGCGGGAACGAAGTGCCTGTTTTTGTGTTATAATATAGTATGATCTCCTCTTGTGAAATTGTGACATGTCGTACATCAACCACCTACTCGCCATAATTCAACTGGCAAAAGCAACCACAACACCACCTGGACCCTGCACCTTAAAATGCCGCAAGGCAAAGGAATTACAAACTACCAGATATAGGTATACCTAGGTATGTATTCAATTACTTATTTCGTCAAGGGGGTACGAAATGCAATGTCACAACCAGAAAAAAAATGCAATGTCACAACCACTGG
>NW_027104949.1:603711-610109 GCF_000696795.3 Halyomorpha halys | reverse complement strand
TTGAAAGTAAAACACCCAGATATACATATAGCATACCTCCTATATGTATGTACCAAATATTCAATAACATCATTACAGGAGGGTATGAAAAAAAAATATATATAAATAAAGAGGATTTGAAAATAAATAAAAAGGTGATAGTGGGGCAAGTCTGGCAAGGATGGACAAATGTTGTACCTTTATGTTGACCAGCGAACGGTCCCTTCACGTCCCATTAATTCCATGGCGTAGCCATCGGCTATAACCAGACTATATCACCTTAACCGGACCTATGTCAACACCTTATAATGCCACAAGGCAGTCAAAGGGAGAAGACTCACTAAAGTATATGTAATACATTACATGTATTATTTATGTATGAACTCCTAATCTTATTATTCTTAATGAAGGGTACGAAAAAAATGTATGTATATATATATATATATATATATATATATATATATATATATATATATATATATATATATATATATATATATATATATATATATATATATATATATATATATATATATATATATATATATATATATATATATATATATATATATATATATATATATATATATATATATATATATATATATATATATATATATATATATATATATATATATATATATATATATATATATATATATATATATATATATATATATATATATATATATATATATATATATATATATATATATATATATATATATATATATATATATATATATATATATATATATATATATATATATATATATATATATATATATATATATATATATATATATATATATATATATATATATATATATATATATATATATATATATATATATATATATATATATATATATATATATATATATATATATATATATATATATATATATATATATATATATATATATATATATATATATATATATATATATATATATATATATATATATATATATATATATATATATATATATATATATATATATATATATATATATATATATATATATATATATATATATATATATATATATATATATATATATATATATATATATATATATATATATATATATATATATATATATATATATATATATATATATATATATATATATATATATATATATATATATATATATATATATATATATATATATATATATATATATATATATATATATATATATATATATATATATATATATATATATATATATATATATATATATATATATATATATATATATATATATATATATATATATATATATATATATATATATATATATATATATATATATATATATATATATATATATATATATATATATATATATATATATATATATATATATATATATATATATATATATATATATATATATATATATATATATATATATATATATATATATATATATATATATATATATATATATATATATATATATATATATATATATATATATATATATATATATATATATATATATATATATATATATATATATATATATATATATATATATATATATATATATATATATATATATATATATATATATATATATATATATATATATATATATATATATATATATATATATATATATATATATATATATATATATATATATATATATATATATATATATATATATATATATATATATATATATATATATATATATATATATATATATATATATATATATATATATATATATATATATATATATATATATATATATATATATATATATATATATATATATATATATATATATATATATATATATATATATATATATATATATATATATATATATATATATATATATATATATATATATATATATATATATATATATATATATATATATATATATATATATATATATATATATATATATATATATATATATATATATATATATATATATATATATATATATATATATATATATATATATATATATATATATATATATATATATATATATATATATATATATATATATATATATATATATATATATATATATATATATATATATATATATATATATATATATATATATATATATATATATATATATATATATATATATATATATATATATATATATATATATATATATATATATATATATATATATATATATATATATATATATATATATATATATATATATATATATATATATATATATATATATATATATATATATATATATATATATATATATATATATATATATATATATATATATATATATATATATATATATATATATATATATATATATATATATATATATATATATATATATATATATATATATATATATATATATATATATATATATATATATATATATATATATATATATATATATATATATATATATATATATATATATATATATATATATATATATATATATATATATATATATATATATATATATATATATATATATATATATATATATATATATATATATATATATATATATATATATATATATATATATATATATATATATATATATATATATATATATATATATATATATATATATATATATATATATATATATATATATATATATATATATATATATATATATATATATATATATATATATATATATATATATATATATATATATATATATATATATATATATATATATATATATATATATATATATATATATATATATATATATATATATATATATATATATATATATATATATATATATATATATATATATATATATATATATATATATATATATATATATATATATATATATATATATATATATATATATATATATATATATATATATATATATATATATATATATATATATATATATATATATATATATATATATATATATATATATATATATATATATATATATATATATATATATATATATATATATATATATATATATATATATATATATATATATATATATATATATATATATATATATATATATATATATATATATATATATATATATATATATATATATATATATATATATATATATATATATATATATATATATATATATATATATATATATATATATATATATATATATATATATATATATATATATATATATATATATATATATATATATATATATATATATATATATATATATATATATATATATATATATATATATATATATATATATATATATATATATATATATATATATATATATATATATATATATATATATATATATATATATATATATATATATATATATATATATATATATATATATATATATATATATATATATATATATATATATATATATATATATATATATATATATATATATATATATATATATATATATATATATATATATATATATATATATATATATATATATATATATATATATATATATATATATATATATATATATATATATATATATATATATATATATATATATATATATATATATATATATATATATATATATATATATATATATATATATATATATATATATATATATATATATATATATATATATATATATATATATATATATATATATATATATATATATATATATATATATATATATATATATATATATATATATATATATATATATATATATATATATATATATATATATATATATATATATATATATATATATATATATATATATATATATATATATATATATATATATATATATATATATATATATATATATATATATATATATATATATATATATATATATATATATATATATATATATATATATATATATATATATATATATATATATATATATATATATATATATATATATATATATATATATATATATATATATATATATATATATATATATATATATATATATATATATATATATATATATATATATATATATATATATATATATATATATATATATATATATATATATATATATATATATATATATATATATATATATATATATATATATATATATATATATATATATATATATATATATATATATATATATATATATATATATATATATATATATATATATATATATATATATATATATATATATATATATATATATATATATATATATATATATATATATATATATATATATATATATATATATATATATATATATATATATATATATATATATATATATATATATATATATATATATATATATATATATATATATATATATATATATATATATATATATATATATATATATATATATATATATATATATATATATATATATATATATATATATATATATATATATATATATATATATATATATATATATATATATATATATATATATATATATATATATATATATATATATATATATATATATATATATATATATATATATATATATATATATATATATATATATATATATATATATATATATATATATATATATATATATATATATATATATATATATATATATATATATATATATATATATATATATATATATATATATATATATATATATATATATATATATATATATATATATATATATATATATATATATATATATATATATATATATATATATATATATATATATATATATATATATATATATATATATATATATATATATATATATATATATATATATATATATATATATATATATATATATATATATATATATATATATATATATATATATATATATATATATATATATATATATATATATATATATATATATATATATATATATATATATATATATATATATATATATATATATATATATATATATATATATATATATATATATATATATATATATATATATATATATATATATATATATATATATATATATATATATATATATATATATATATATATATATATATATATATATATATATATATATATATATATATATATATATATATATATATATATATATATATATATATATATATATATATATATATATATATATATATATATATATATATATATATATATATATATATATATATATATATATATATATATATATATATATATATATATATATATATATATATATATATATATATATATATATATATATATATATATATATATATATATATATATATATATATATATATATATATATATATATATATATATATATATATATATATATATATATATATATATATATATATATATATATATATATATATATATATATATATATATATATATATATATATATATATATATATATATATATATATATATATATATATATATATATATATATATATATATATATATATATATATATATATATATATATATATATATATATATATATATATATATATATATATATATATATATATATATATATATATATATATATATATATATATATATATATATATATATATATATATATATATATATATATATATATATATATATATATATATATATATATATATATATATATATATATATATATATATATATATATATATATATATATATATATATATATATATATATATATATATATATATATATATATATATATATATATATATATATATATATATATATATATATATATATATATATATATATATATATATATATATATATATATATATATATATATATATATATATATATATATATATATATATATATATATATATATATATATATATATATATATATATATATATATATATATATATATATATATATATATATATATATATATATATATATATATATATATATATATATATATATATATATATATATATATATATATATATATATATATATATATATATATATATATATATATATATATATATATATATATATATATATATATATATATATATATATATATATATATATATATATATATATATATATATATATATATATATATATATATATATATATATATATATATATATATATATATATATATATATATATATATATATATATATATATATATATATATATATATATATATACATGAAATGTCCGTTTTTATTATTTCAGAAATTCAAAATGGGATTAGTGGACTTTAGTTGTTTACTGCGTTTATGTTTACAGTTTATAATGAACTGTTATTAATCCTCGTTTTTTAAAATAATATTTATTATCATTCCAATAGATTGCACATTGTTTAGTGTGCCATTAAATAAGTGAAAATACGCGATTTTAAGTATTCAGTTTGTTTGTTTGTTTGTTTGGTTGTTTAGTGGCGCCAAACTTCATTGGTCATCAACGCCATTTATATTTTATTTAA
>NW_027104949.1:601194-602421 GCF_000696795.3 Halyomorpha halys | reverse complement strand
ACATGGCTTATTGTTAAATTGTTATTGCAATACTGGCAGTTCGGAGAAAGTATTCAGTGTTAAGTAAAAGTATTAAGTATTCAGTGTTTCTATATCTAAATGCATTATTATTATATGTTATCTTACTGTATTATTTAATACTTGTTTTTTTCCCTCTTTTAATCCAATTAAAATCTGATAAAGCTTAATCCAGCTTTACTAGTGTTTAAATAAATCATCACAATTTTATCTAATATTTTAAGTCACTTTATGTAATAAATAATTTAACTATCTTATTTATCTCATAAAGATTTTTTGATGGATTTAGCAATTTTCTCCGTAATCTATCTTTCTTTACCTTTCAATCTGAACATCCATCTTTGGTTTTATTGTCAATCTGACTGACTGTAAAGGATTGACAATAAAGGGGGCTCTTAAGCCTTACAAATTTCAGTTTTCAATAAGCAATTCATATCCCCAGTTTAATAACCTCGGAAAATTTTATACTGCCTTGGTAGTAAAAAATGTGTATGAGTCGTTGAAGCTGAGGTAGTTTAAGGGAGTTGAGGTGTCATTTTAGCAGCCTCATGTCTGCTACGGTGCCGGTTTGGAATGAACACTTGACTCTCCCATTGTATGAATACCCTTCTGTATGTTAGATATGAACAATTAGAGATAAATAAAGTACCACTACACATTTTCCAGGAATTTTTCCTTTCAGACTCAATGCTATTAAAAAAATCAACCGAATAAAAAAAAAATCTTATAAAACATGTTTCACATACCATTAGGATCTACTTCTAGTATAGGGCACAGCACTGATGAAGCTCTGCTATGTAAAGCGAAACGTTCCTTACTAATAAATAGTTTGTTTTGTGTTTATCTTGACCGCCATCTGAACCATGTTCCTGCAAGCATCACATACATTCACCAAATAATCTTACGATTTCATTTTAAACTTTTTTTTATTATGAATGGAATATGGTCCGGGTGCGGTCAAAAAAACTCAAATAGTAGATATTTATACTATTTTATTGAGCCAACGTTTCGCCCCACGTTGCAGGGATCGTCAGGGCTAAAAAAGATACAAACACTATAGTTACAAAAAGGGAAAAAACAAAACAAAAAACATAAGTGTCCAATAACAGGGGTATAAAATGTAAAAAAGTAAGATATAATAAGAAAAATTAAAGGTTGTAAATGGTAAATGAAAAGGGTAATAGTAACAGATAGATAAGAGAAGAAATA
>NW_027104949.1:598056-600844 GCF_000696795.3 Halyomorpha halys | reverse complement strand
TTTGGGTGGTTAGGGAGTTTATAATGGAAGGATTGATTTCTGGTTCGGGCTAGATCAGTTACAAATGGAAAATTTATTTCTTTATATATGATTTTATTTGTGACAAAGTAATGAGGATTGAGGATTTTACGAAGTATTTTGGATTGTAAGAATTGGATACGGGAGGAATTCGAAGGTTTAGTGGAGCCCAAAGCTCGACTCCGTATGTCCAGATAGGCTTCATAATTATCATGTAGATCAGTCTTTTTAATGGATAGAAAGTTTAGACAGTTTGTCTAGTAAGTGCTGTAATAGTCGGAATCGACGTGTAGTTTCTTGTCTTTTCAGTCTTGTGTGAGGATTTCATGTCAGTCATTTGTCCAAATGTAGTCCAAGGTAGCGGTTCAGTTCTAGAGGGGTAAGACTAACATTATTAAAGTATACTGTAGGCCAGTCAGTAGGTTTACGAGAAGGATAAAGTCGATGGGATTTATTTTTATCGTTTACTTTCGATACCATTCTCACAGGGTTGTGATATGGGATTGCAGAGTTTGGAATGCAATCAAAGTTTTTTTTACCCTTTGAATATTTCATCCGGTGATTATGTATGTAAAACTATTACCATAATGATGTAATCTCTTATTTTATTAGGTATTGTTTGATCTTTTTTTTGTAATATGTATGGAATCAGATATTAATCCTTTGGATATTATATTCATACAATAGACTAAATTGTTTAAACTAACCGCTTGATTTTATTTGAAGTTATTTAAGCCTTCATATCCATTTAAATTTTAGTATGAGATAATCTGATGCTGTGTGTTCAACGTGCGAGCGCACGTGCCGTGACGATTTGACACTCTTTGACTTGGCAAACTTTATAATAAGCTTACAATAATTGTATAGAAACATTTTGAGTACTTAGATGTATTTGTATGACAAGAAAATCCGCATGATTAGAAAAAAAAAAGGGTAGAATTAAGTATTTTTTTATAAATTCCTTCACTGTAAACCTACCGACTGCCCTGTAGTGTCCTTTTAAAATATTCCTCTTATCACTTTCGATGCACGTAAAAGAATGAGCAACATTAGTACATGAATATGGAATATACTCGAAACGTATTACAAACAAATATGGAATACTGATAATATTCTAAATGGGAGTTTTTTTCACCTAAACATAGTAATAAATAATACCAAAGAAAACCTATAATAGTAATAATTCCTAGGAAAGAAAACCCAAAATATTTTTTTTTATTGTGATAAAAGCTTTATAAATCACACGACATAATAATCTATTAACCTTGCGTTCTCTCATTTATTTGCTAAAATCAGATAGATTTGGCATTGCTATTTATTTGGGATTAAATTCTTAATTTTTTCCTCATTCCTTTTTCTCTAGAACAGGTGCTAATTTTGTAAATTACGACCTGTAAATTACCTCTAGTTCCAATACCTTGTCAAATATAATTGAATGCTTTGCATTCGCCTTCAGAAGTTCCGTTCATCCGTGCACATCTTAAAATTCTGATATATAACGGTATGCATCCTACTTTGGAGTGGCAAACCGTTATCAAGGCTTTGGAATTGGTTAATAACAGGCAAGTAACTTAGTTTGGAAAATATTTGGATTTCAACAATTTATTTTAAGAATAATAATTATTTATTGATTCAATCTTTGATAAATTATTTTTTGAAAGTACAAAACAGACAATAATTGTTGATAATTTCAAAAAATCAAAACATTCAATAAAAATAAATAAAATCGAACAATAGCCTAAAATCCCACTATTCATGAAATACTAATAATAACAATTGGATAGCACCTAGGAAAAAAACAAAAAATGCAAATTCATGCATGTATTGCTAAGAGAGAGTAAGTTTTTGTAGTCGTTTGAGTTTCCATGTGGTTTTTACCTGTAATCACCTCATATTGCTTCCTTCCATTTGTTAAAAAAAAAAACCTTTTCTGTTTACACTGTATAAATGCAATAATTTCACGGAATGTCTGCAAGTGCCTATAAGGCCACATTTAAAAAAATTATCGTCAACTCATATATTCGCATGTTATTTCCCTTATTATTCGATCGATGTTTTTAAAACCTAATTTCAGTAAATTCTATGTTTAAAAAACACAAAATGCTCTTTACAGATTTAAAATCGGACCATCCGTTCAGAAGAAAATAGAAAAGTAAATTCGGGTACCTCCCATGAAGCGATACATTTAGCCTTAAATGCTGAAGACAGTACGAGGGGATCTAACACATAGTTGGGCGAAAATTATTCAATTGATGAGAGACAAGTACACATTTTCATTCAAGAATTTTTAAAACGAATTATATTTGATTCGAAAAAAAAAATCGACTGACATTCCGTATACATTTGTATTCGTAGAATTTAAATAGAATAAAAATAAAAATTTATTTGAATAAATATTTAATCTATCTATATTTTATTTATTTATTTAATATAATTTACAAGTGTATAAATAAATACAATCAGTAAATGCGATAAATGTTTCAGAACAAATAATAGTCCTGGAGAGGCACCACACAATAGTTGTACTTCAATCATTGCTTTAATTTAGAAGATCCTGTGACCATCTTCTTTTCAGACGCCTCGGAGGATTCTGCGATCCAAATCTGCAACGAATAGAATGTTGAGGTCTTTCTGGATGAGTTTGTTTGTTTGTTTGGTTGTTTAGTGGCGCCAAACTTCATTGGTCATCAACGCCATTTATATTTTATTTAATTTTGCTAATATTCGTTAAATTTTATTTATTTTTTTTAAATTTATTTATTTATTTTTT
>NW_027104949.1:587361-593237 GCF_000696795.3 Halyomorpha halys | reverse complement strand
CTAGAACAAGGTTGAGTTTCAACAATGGCGTTGTGATTTTCTACAGCTATGCTGAATTTGTTAGTCTCTGTTGTTTTTGAATTTTCTGAAAAATGATACATTATATTTGCCTGGACTGCAACATCCTTTTTATCGTTATTTTTATTTTTTGTGATTTCTGCGAATGTTTTCATAGCCTTTCAATATTTCATAGAAGCCTTTCCTAAATGAGATCAATTGTTAAATTGTAATTAATTAATTGAAGTTTTTATAATTTTAACAATGGAAAAAATTAACGTAATTAATAATTAAATTAACTATAAATTATTTCATATTTCCCCCCTAATAAAGGGATCAAAACTAGGGGATAGGAAGCCTTTGTCAATCAAGTTGTGATATTTTAGCACGGAAAAGGGGGATTAAACAAAAAAATTATTAAATTTATATATAACTGTAATTGTAGCAGTGCTTTATTAATTATTAGCTAAAAAAATTAATAAATAATTTTTATTAAGTTAATAATTTTTTTCACTTCTTATTGGAGGGGTGGGGGGGGGGAGCGGCTCCCTCTGGGTACGCCCATGGGTTTAATAAATAGATATTAGGTGCAGGGAAGGCAGAAAGAGATAAAGAGGTAGAAGGGAAAGGAGTGGGTGTTTGAAATAGGTAGAGGGCATAAAAAATGGCGGCAAGTCTAATGTACTATTAAGTAGGTTATGGCGTTTATCTATAAAATAAATTTACAAAATGTTAATATCTACTTGTTCGAATAAATGTTTTGAAAACATCTGAAAAACTACTACTCCTACGAAGATAAATGTCATAAACTAGTTTATAGTACATGAAACTAGCTTTAATTTGAGTGTAGGCAGACATCTGTTGTCCTAAATACTTTCGGAGAGTAGCCGTTTGTCATGGTTACGGACCGTGGCTAGAATGAAAATATTGTCGGAATTAAATGAGTGGTTTAATAAATAAGAATGTTCAGACAGTTTGAAAGCAGTATAGTTATAGGAAGAGAAGGTTTTTGGTTTCGCCAATGTAAGAGGAAATGCAAAGGATACGGTATACAACATGAGAACGGTATTGTTGAGGAATAGGATCCTAAAGAGATAAGAAAGTTTGTTGTGGGATCTGAAGGCAAGTCGGAGGTTGGGAATAGAGGAATGTAAGTAATAATAATGATAATTATAATAATAGTAATGAAGGTCAATAGCCAATACCTCCAATCGCTCTCTACATACCTCCTTCCGATAATGCCCCTCCAAACCCAATTCTACTGAATCAGTTTTAACGCAATCCTCCCATCTACGTTTCGGCCAACCCCCCGGACGTTTACCCGTAGGTTGAGTTTTTAATAACATTTTAGGGATCCGCTCGTTACTAAGCCCTACAACCTTACACGCCCATCTTATACGCCGCAATGCTATAACTTTAATTATATTTACCGGCTGTAGTTTCCTTAATTTAGTGTTTTGTAGTCATCTAAATACTCCTGTTAATTTATTCTTTTTTGGTCTGAATACGAGGAACGTAAGTATTTATGAAAAATAAAAATAGTTAATTATTCTGTGACTAGGACATATAGTTCTCTTTAGAACAATTATAAGGTAATTTAAATTTTACAATAACATATATTGGCCAAAAACAGTGTGGCCGCACTTATATTAAAATTTTATATAAATAATTTTAGATACAGAGAAAAAAAAATTACAAAAAACTTACTTACTAAATACATAAAAAACCAAACAAAAAGGCAGTTACAAATTATCTGTACTATAATAATGTTGGATTAGTAGAAGGTAGTTAAATAAAATGGTTTTAAACGAGGGAAGGGTTGTTACATGACGTATATTAGAAGAAATGGTGTTCCAGTAAAATGCAGCTCGGGTAAAAAAATGATAATGATGAATGATATGTTTGAATGTTATCAGAAATAAAGGGATATAAGATAGTGATCTGTATAAGGGGGCGTTAAGTAATTATGGAGAATTCGGTGAATAGGGGGTACGATTTTTATGATTGTAAATTAGTGTGTCAATGATTTTGGGAAGAAAGTTATTGTTTAAAAATATCTGTTTAATACGGAAAGAATTGCTATCATGGAAGTGTGTGGAAATTGAAGAGAGATAAAATCAGCCTTAGTTTTTGTGTTCAGCCCTGATGAAGGCCTGGAAATGAGGTCGAAACGTCGGCACAAATAAACTAAGTTTTGTTTATTTGTGTATGATTACTGACCGCACTCCTCATCATATTCTCCTCGTATCGAATCTACCGGTAACAGCTTATTAAAATATATATAGTGGATTTGTTCATAGATTTGGTTATGTAAGTGCTAAAATAAGTTTGAAATATATGCATTTTATATTTAATTATAAAACCAATGTTAGTTATATAAGCAAACCACAACATCATTAGTATTTTTTTAAAAATAAAATCTATGTATTCTAAACTTATTTTAACTCTTACTTAACCATACATTTATATATGTATTTTATTTTATACCAGATCGGCCTGGTGGGCCTTACATGGTTGATATAATCCTACGTTTGATTGAACCATCTGTAAAGTTATCCTAAATTGATATTGATGTTAAAATGATTACTCTACTCTTAAAAGATTTATAGCAATAAATCGGTGCAGATTCGATAGTTTATCGAAAGATATGGTATCAACTTCGATTATTAGTCCATCTGGAATTCTGCTAGTATCGCCTAGCTTTCAAGATAAATTGCAAATCGATACTGCTTTGTTCCGCAGAGAGGCAGTTTGGATTCTTTCTTTGTCAAGTGTTTACAATACGCTCAACTCATGGCAGGATGTCCAAGGTAATTTTTGCTAGTAAAACATTACGCTCAAAACTTATCTACCTAGTAACATAAAACATAATGGAATAGATAAAGTGCATTTTCAAGGTTCTGTTTTGTAGTTTTCCTTTTTACGTTTTTCACAATAAGTACGTAAGTTTTTTTTTCTATCATAAAGTATTAGCTTCTAGCTATAAATAAGTTTAGTTATTTGAATCATGTGGTATATAAACGTATATATTGTAATATTTATTTTTAAATAATGATTATATTAAGGGTATTCATGATGAGTTAAATGTAAAAAGTTTTAACAAGCTAAATGTTAGAAGTATAGGATTGTGAGCTGCCTAATTTAAGGTCCATGTTGTATGTTAAATGCTATAGAGCTCCTAGCATAGATGTTTCAGTGACACTATTAATACATCATTTTATCTAAATTTTCGACTTATTTAAAAATTGGAAAACTTTCATTTTTAAAAGCGATTACCCATTTAACAGCCAAAAATTAAAAAACAGATACTTACTATTTTACTTGGGATGGTTTAAAATATCTAATTTCAACTGTTTCGATAACATCCTTATTTAGAATGGACATCCACAACTTACTTTATTACAGTTTTAAAAACGTCCAAAACAAAAAAAAAATTAAGGGCAGGGAATTAGGCCACGCTTCTTGAAGGCAACTTTGTGTTTAAGTTTATCGGATAGGAAGTTGAAGAAATAAGAATTTCGGAAATTAATGTTATGTAGTTATCTGCTAAACCGTCATTTTAAACCCGTGAGGAGAATGTATTAGTTGTAGTAAATGGTATTTCTAATAATTTGATTAATGAAAATTTATTCAGCCTTTGTCGAGAAATTAATGCTTCTTTCTCTGTCCTGTTATCTCATTTCAATCTGAATATTAAGGATCCCAAAATATTACTGTTCTAAATTCTAAAAAAAAGTAAGGACTAAATATAAAATTTAATTAACTTTTTCAATTAATGTTTTCTAGGAACAGTTAATAAAAAAATAATTTCTTTTAAGAAAAACATTAAAATATAAAGTTTGATTTAAATAAATAATTGTTTCTAACTAATATAAACGAAAACTTTGGTTATTAAATCAACATTCTTCTGAACAAATTCTCGAAGAGTACTTATATAAATGGTGTTGCTCTTGTAACGCTATGAATCGTACTCACTGTTAACATTGTGGGGCTAGTAATTAGATTGTTGAATATAATATAACTCATTTTCATTACAGATGATTACTGTCTAAACACTTGATAGTAAGAATTTGCAAGGCATTTGAAGATTCCACAACTCCTTGTGTGGGCATCATATTGGTATTATCTAGGAGAAGTAGTAGGTGGTGGAGGTTTGTGAAAACAACAATATCAGTAAAATAACAAATCGGAAAAAATATATACATATTAGAAACCAGAATTTTTAACTTTCTTCTAGAACGTGAGTACTTTTTTTTTTATACCCCTTCCTGGTTATTTCTGCATACGGTGGGTGGGGGGAGGTTTATCTTGAGGAGACCAACCTATTCTAACCATGGTGGGGTGTCAAGTTTTTTGTTTTTTGGGATCGCCACTAAATGAAAAAGTCAACGCCCCAGATTCGAACCGGCGCCGCCCGTAGTCGCAAGTTAAGACCACCTGAGCTATGGACGGTCCAGAGCGTGGGTACTATTTGACCTCTGACCCGTATCCATGTCTAAGTTATATCTACATCAAAAATGGGCAATGTACTGCTATATTTCATTGAACCCATTCCTAAATGAGATAAATTGTTATTAATTAATTAAAAGTTCTTCATTTTGTGGGACCGCCACTCAATGAAAAAAGTCAACGTCCTAGGCCGGATTCGAACCGGCACCGTCTATAGACATCAAATTGGTAAGACTGTCTTAACCACTGAGCTAAGGGCGGCCCCTAAAAGTTTTAATAATTTTAACAATGGAAAAATTAATTATATTATAATTATAACAATTAATAATTAAATTAACAATAAATTATTTCATATTTAGCGCTTACAAAAAAAAGGCGAGGGAGTGACAAACCTCACCCTATGAAAACTACGTCATGAAACGCAAGGTGGATATTTCTAAAGTATATCGAGCGAGGCCTTGGACCTCCTCGGTATGTCGCGCCAATAATAATAATATATACACAATTATAGTTATAGAAGTGCTTTATTAGTTATTACAATTATTTGCTAGAAATAATTTTTTATTTATTAAATTAATAAGTTTTTTGCACTTCTAGGAGTGGGGGGAGGGGAAGCTACTCTCTCTGGGTAGGGTTCCTATGGGTTTAATAATAATAAATATTAAGTTGAGGGAAAGAAAGGGAAGACAGAAAAGGATAAAGGAGTGGATTTTAAAACCGTCTTTATTGTACAAGAGCTTGGATGAAAAAAAGGCAGCTATATCACCCCATTTTGGATTACATTAACGAAAACTATGAACAATAACTAATCAAAATTGATGAATCTGCCAACTATAGGTAGGGGGAATAAAAAACTGTGGCTAGTTTTATGTACTATAAAGTAGTTTATGACGTTTATCTTCGTAGGACTGCTAGTGTTTATATTTTCCTAAATAAATTTACAAAATATTAATATCTAGTTGTTAGGATAAATGTTTTGAAAATATCTTAAAAACTACTACTCCTACGAAGATAAATGTCAGAAACTACTTTATAGTTCATCAAATTAGCTTTAATTTGAGTGCTAATAGACATCTATACGTCACATAGTTCCTGAGATATAGATTTCTCGTTGTTCGGATAAGTGTTTTGAAAATATCTTAAACACTACTACTCCTACGAAGATAAATGTCAGAAACTACTTTATAGTTCATCAAATTAGCTTTAATTTGAGTGCTAATAGACATCTATACATCACATAGTTGTAACAGTAACTGTTAATTTTTAAACTTTCTCACTTTGTAATTATATATATCTTTCTCACCTTGTAACATTGTAAATATGTTAATAGTAATGTACTAACTTTGTAATTTCAGTGTAAATGACCCTAGTGGTCGAAACACTTAAATAAATAAAACAAAACAAAACATCACATAGTTACTGAGATATAT
>NW_027104949.1:580191-587076 GCF_000696795.3 Halyomorpha halys | reverse complement strand
GAAACGTTGGACGTGTAAAAGAAATAAAAGTTTTGAGACTATAATTTGGATAGTGTTTTAAATTATTTAGTAGTAAATAGCTCTATTAGGGCTCATATTTTAGCATTTTACTGTAATTTAAATGGTTTTCGAGTGTTGGTAATTTTAAAGATATTGAGCTCCCAGTTAAAAAATATTTGTTTTAACGGTTTTGAAGCAGTTACCATTTCTTATCCCCCTATCTTTACTTGACTGAATCAATTTTGATTAATAATTATACGTATTGTTAATCAAAGTAATTAAAATTGGAGTGATAAAACTGTCTTTTTTTTCTACTCTTGGTTTGTTGTACTATTATGATAGATAGTATTCCTACCCTACCTCTCGTTATAAAATAAATTTAGTGAATGTATTTTCGAAAATTATTTTTCGAGCACTGCTGGCCGTATGTCACGAATAACACGAACAATGCTGGCAATTGTTGCTGGTTTATCAGCATAAACCAGTGACTTCACGTACCCCCACAAGAAATAATCGAGAGGTGTCAAATCGCACGACCATATGCGGCAATTTTGCTTATTAACAAACCCGTTAAGCCAAAAATGCGCCTCATCGCTGAACACAATTTTACAGAATGCGCTTCGTCAAGAACAGCCGCGGTGCCCATATGCCCGAAATCATTTTCAAATGTTAATGTCACGTATTGATCTTTCGAATAAAAAAAAATTTTGATTACAATTTAATTTTTTGTGTTATTTTTTACAATTTCAAGTTCTATCGGGCTTAAAAAAAAACCCTATATATTGCCTAATTGTAGTTATTTGTTTTTTATTGATAAACCTTTGCGTTACCTCTACAAAATCAATTGAATTAATTAAGTTGTAATAAGTTTTATAGAAAATTAATATTATTATCGTTGTAATGGTAAAGGACCCTTCCTACTGAGTTGGACTTATCGATGTCTTTCAATATAAATAGATTTCTCCGGAGAATGACGCACGTTGGTTGGAGCTTGTTGACTATCCCCTGCCTTCAGCATGATATTATAATATTATATTCCTGCATGTGACTAGAGAGAGATGCTTTATTAACAGGATGCAGTGCTCCTCAAATACAGGGGTTGCTATATCACCCACCATACAGTTCTATCTTAAAAGACAGTACAAAAAAAATATAATATAAACGAAATACATTAGTATAATATTTACAAACACTTGTTTATTTAAATAACAAAATTACATTAAATTTGTGTTTATTTCTTCTTCCTTTGTATTTTTTTTTTATTTACACTATAAAGTCAATCAATCCTCTCATTACATCCCACACTAGTAGACCTATTACTCATTTCTAGTGATATTTCACGAATATTGAGTTTTCATTAACTTTATTTTTAACATTAAATTTATGAACTTCCTCAAGGTAGTCCTTGGTCCCATCCTCTACACCGTCAAGGTGTCGTAAAGTGCTAAATATTCGAAAAAATGTGTTAATTGTGTCTTGAATACTATGTGTACAAAATTTTGAAGATTCGAAAAGGTGCTATTCCCAGAAAAACAAGATATAGAAAAATTGTATGGATTATTAAGTTTTTTATAAAATGGTGAAGGTAGCACCAAATACCCTGTAGGTATGTTTTTAGTCATAAGTACTGGATTTACATATGAGCCGTTCAGTGCACCCATTGATTAACTCCATAAAACAAAAAGTTGAGAAACGCGATGAAGTACTTAAGTAAGTATATTGTTTATTAAAATTCCTGTTATAATATAAATTCAAATATATAATGTAGAATACATAAATACAGATATAGCTTTCATCTAACGGTGTATAAAATTAATAAGAAAGAATAGTCAAAAAATAATGGTCAGTAATGTTACAGTTTTTGTGACAAATGTTTTGCAGGTATTATTTTTCTCCCCTATTCCTGTATGCCAAACCTTTTATTCTGTAATGCTTTTGTAAATTTCGTGTCCATTTATCAGGATAACGACTTCTTTTCCTCTCCATCAATGTGTTTGTTGGGAAATTTGTACTGTTGCAATTAGATGAATCCGAGGAAAACGATAAACGTCTTCTTGGACCAGACTTTCTGTTGATAAATCGTATTGAAGAACCATCACTGTTTTCCTCATCCACATTGTTATTAGTCTCACTCATCTTGATTATAACGGATTTATTAATATTTATTTCTTTAAAAACAATCTGGAAATAATGTTGAAAATATTTAGTCCATGTAATATTAGTGAAGTATACAGCAACATTCATGGTGCGAGATCATTGTTATACTAACTTCCGTTTGCATTGCGTTTCTTTTTATCTGTTTATCGATGTGATTTTGTTTTCTTGTTACCGTTGAGAGGGGGAAAGCATCTTCGGATGTTTAAAAAAAAAAGAGCGTTGAAGCGTTGTACGGAACAAATAATTCAATAATTAATAATTGCGTTGTTGAAACAATTTACATTAGAGTATGGACTTAATCACAATGGCTTCTGAAATAAATTACTTATTATTCAATGGCCAAAATATTTTTGCCGTTTAATGGTCTTAATCTGTATCATTCAAGAAAGCTATTTTAAATATAAAAAGTTATGACTTGAAGTGCTTTGACACTTATATTTAAGATTTTTCAAAAAGTGGAGTTGTTGTTGTTGTTGTCTGGGGCTTAAGGGCGTAAAACCCTGAGGTCATCAACGCCCAAGTTTCGTGCTTTATATTTTATTTCTATAATTCTATTTCACTTTAAATAATTTCGAGAAAAAAAAAAAATTAAATAATTACTTCTAGAAAAGTTTTTCAAAAAGTGGAGTTAATCGATGTGTGCACTGAACAGCTCACATGTCACTACATGTGTTCACACCAAATGTACCTATACTAATTCAACAATAAAAACTACTCTTATTGGTGTTGATATATTGAGTCCTTATAAAAAGTATTCTAGAATATCTAATTTTTTTTTTTTAATTAAATAAAAAACACTTTTCGGAAACATCGGCGTTCACAATAACCTTCGCAATTCTTAGTATTCCTACGTCATTACTTCACCACTTTGTGTACATATTAATAAACAATTTTGACTATTTTATATGATATTTAAATTTAGTTGATATATATATTGAGTCATATTTTCTATTCGTTAGAATAAATAAACACATCTCAAGGCTTTGTAGATAAATTTGAACAAAGCATAACGTAGATCTCGTTTCGACTATTTGAATTTCTTTGCTGAGTAAGTTTAGTGATTTACATCTCTTTGTTGATAACTCTTTGTAAGGTTTTCTCAATATTTACAATAGCCACCGTGTGAGATACAGTCGTTATGTAATATGTAATCAATCTCGATTAATTATCTGAAACATTTGTTGATGTTTTGATTGTATAATTTGTTGTGCTTAGGATATTTCTATACCTTAGTGAAATTGCTGGATTCGAGATGGTTTTAAAGGGATTTTATTAAATCTTTCATTAATTTTTTTATTAAATTCATGATTTATTAATATACGTTCTAAACCTAACATGCTGTTTTCAATAACCAAAACATAGTATATTTATTATGTTTACCTAATAATATTGTTTTAGTTATTGTCAAGTCCCAGTTCACGATTGAATGAAGGAAATGTTCATTGGAATGATCAAGCACTCATCTGCAGCACAGCACTCATCAACCAATTCTTTTTTGTGCGGGGTCTTTGCAGTCGGGAGAGTTCGGGTTCAAGTCCAGCTCAGTCAGATAGTTATTTATTCAGTTATATCAGGAGTTGTCTGATACTAGGGTCGAAGACATCCTCTTGGGGCACACCCACCCGCAAAACATTTAGTACCCTAATCACTGTCACGGTTGGTAGGCGCGAAATTCGTTCCCAGTCTTGCTTATAATACCTAGGAGTCTCGATCGATGCACGTCTCCGCTTTAATGTTCACACGGAATATGTCAGCGCCAAATCTGCTAAAGTAGCATCCTTTTTGTCACGCCTTATGCCAAACGTTGGAGGTCCCAGAGAATGTAACCGAAGGTTCCTTGCTACTGTTGCTCCATCCATTATGTGTTATGTGCAGCCCCGATTTGGAAAGAAGCGATGGTTACCAAATCATACAGGAGAGAATTGGTTTCAGTGTACCGCAGGGTTTCTTTAAGGACGGTTAGTGCTTTTCGAACTGTTTCCTACGAAGCGGTGTGCGTGATAGCCCGAATGCGCCTGAGAAACTCCTTGTTGAAGAAAGAAGCAGCCACTATGGACGACTTTTACACGTTTCCAGAGAGGAAGAGCGAAAAATAACCATCGACCAGTGGCAGCAACGTTGGGAGGCTGCAGATTCCGGAAGGTGGACCCACAGGTCATAGCCGATGTGGCACGTGGTATGGCCGCCAGCATGGTGAGGTTGATTTCTACATAACCCAATTGATGACCGGACATGGATGCTTTAGAGCCTACCAGTACCACTTCAAACTGGATAACACCGCAGAATCCCCTGGATGTCAGACTGTCGAGGAAACCGCGGAGCACGTGTTTTTCACTTGTGTTCGCTTTGCGGCAGAAAGAAGTGAATTGGAGAGAGTGTGGAGGACGCATCACACCAGAAAACGTGGTGAGCTACATACTACTCTTAGACCAGCACTGGAACGCATTGAAGAGATTCACCACAGTAGTCCTCAAGAGGTTGAGAGAAGAAGAGAGGGCTAGAAGACAGGACATGGAAACGTGAAAACCATGCGAAGAAAGCGAGGCGGCACTCAGCCATTTCCCTCCATGAAGTAATGCCTAGCGGCGGTCCCGTGGAGAGGAATGAACAGGTGTAGGGCGGTGGTTTTAGTAGGTAAAAATTCCACACACGGATAGGTCCGGGCCTATCCGTGTCTTTTGAAGATTTCCACCGACCCTCGTAAAAAAAACCCTTATTAAGAGAAAAACCATCGTGGTTGGGCCCACCTCCTTGCACAACCGTTGGTCTAAAAGCAGTATTTTTTAACTACGTGATTTGAAATGATTCATTTCCTCGAAGTACCCATTTCCTTCTGGTATCTTCCCCCATTCTATCAGATTTCGACTAGGTATGCATGGTATAACCATTGAACAGGACATTATACTAAACAGGCTAATGAAATACTTTATAAGATTTATTTTCGGTATTCCTAGGCATTCCCATATGCACTTATGCTGCATCTAAAGCCTATCTATATAACTCCTTTTCTGTTTGAGCTACCTCATTTTGGAACTCCATACCCATTCCATCCGTAAAGCTTCCCCCTTAACATCATTCAAACACCAACTATATATCCATCTCCTTGACTATCAAACTTCCATGAACTTGTGAATAATAGAAAACAATATAAGTATTTTTATTCATATTTTATTTTATATAAATATTGTAATAGATTCATTTAATTAACTTCAAAAGTTAATGTAGCAAAAAAACAGAAAGCTCCTAAAACTGTTCCAAATTGTTATCCTTAGGGAACAAAGAGTCAAAGTAACCAGAATAAAGATTTCATTTCAAATCCACAACTCTTTATAAGTTGTTATGGTACAGTTGTATTTATTGTTTTTTTAACTTCTTTTCTCGAAATTTCGGCTTTTAACTTATTCACTGCCCGTTTCCGTATTATAAACATAATGCGCGTGAAAGTGTGGGACTTTTTGTTTTTGCGCAGCTCTGAATGAATGTACGTAAATCAGAGACTACAAATAAAGCTAAGAATAAGATGGATTTGGAAGGTTGTAGGGTTCAGTAACAAAAATACCATAAAAAGTTAATGGCATCTAAGATTTCACATAGCATATTCTTCAACTCAGCTTTTGAATTATGCATTTTCATACAAATATACAACAAACTAACAAGTAATTAGTCAATATAGAAAAACTTTTAAAATGTATGGGTTTATTTATATTAATGATACTAACTTATTTTTGTTTGATTTTTATTTAAAATAATATATATAGGTTATACAATATAATAATAAAATAAAAAAATTGATATATATGTATATATAGTTGACCGTAAAAATTGATATATATGAAGATGGTCAGGGTTGCGGTAAAAAGTGAAACAAAAATAGTTTACAACTATTTATTTTCCAACGTTTCGCCCCACTTTGCAGGGCTTCATCAGCGCTAAAAAGATACAAAATGATACTATGATAAATGATATATATATATGATTATGATGATACTATCATAGTATCATTTTGTACCTTTTTAGCCCTGATGAAGCCCTGCAAAGTGGGGCGAAACGTTGGAAAATAAATAGTTGTAAACTATTTTTGTTTCACTTTTGACCGCAACCCTGACCATCTTCTTATATAAAAAAATTGATAATTCCCCTCTTCATAACAATATCACAGGGACGAATGAAGGTCATGAGGCGGAGTGGGAATCTAATTGTAAGTTTTTTTTTAATCATTTATTTATTGTTATTTACAACTGTATAACATATATACAACAAGTAAATTTGCTGTAGGAGAGATAGTGGCATGATACAAACATATGGAGAATCTACCCATTGATAGGACACCAATAACATTCTTAGAGGAGAAGATTCCGAGGCCATCTTCTTTTCAGACGCCTAGGAGTAGGTAGGACTTCTTCTTCATTAGGTAATGAAGAAGAAGGCAGGTTAGAAACATGTGGATTTGGGTGGTTAGGGAGTTTTCGATGGAAGGAACGGTATCTGGTTCTGGCCGAATCGACAACATATGGGACATTGAGGTCATGATGGATGACTTGATTTGTGACAAAGTAAGGAACGTTAAGGATTTTGGACTGTAAGGGAGGAATTTGATGGCTTAGTGGAGCACCAAAGCTCATCTCCGTATGTCCAGATAGGCCTTATAATAGTCATGTAAATGTGATTTGGTGGGATTTATTGTAATTTATTTTAATCCTCCAGTTTTGGCACCATTCTTCAAGGGTG
>NW_027104949.1:573373-579286 GCF_000696795.3 Halyomorpha halys | reverse complement strand
ATTAAAATTTTTGAAGTTAAGGAGCTTCTTAGTGGCCGTCCATAAGGATTAGAGCGTTTTTAAATCCAGAATGATGCGTTCACGTATGCAATAAATTTAAATAAAATTATTTTTTATCTTTCATTTGCTATCTTTTTTGCCCTAATGAAGCCCTACAAAGTAGGGCGAAACGTCGGAAAATAAATTGTTGAAAACTATCTTTTGTTCCTTTTTGACCGCACCGCCGACAATCTCCTTTATATTTAGTAAAAATATGGTTAATTATTTTTTTATATAATTGATTAAACTTCATTCATCCAAATTCCAAATAAATCGTTTTAATATATATACATGTACCTATTAATTTTTTAATAAGCAAATACCCCTTCCCAGCGGACATCTTTTGGAAACGGATAAATCTTTTGGACCCGTGCCTATCCGTTATATTTTGGAATTGTGGCAAATGGCAAATGTGCATGCAAGATTAATCGATTAATAGATATCTTCTCGATCTATCGAATATTCCTAAAGGTTAAGGATTGAGTAGAATAATTTTCAGTGCTGTTCGTACGTGACCCCGTGTCGACAAGACATCAGAATGCTAATTGCGCTGTCCTGCCGCGAGGACGCAAACTCGTCGCCTTTATCTCACGTTGCTGTCTTTGACCCTGTAGAACATCCTTCAGTGCAAACTTCAAAGAGTTTGACAACTTTTATTTTGAATATAGTTGAGTGAAGTTTCAAGGTAACTTCTAAGTAATTGGAAACGATTTTCTATCAATGGATTATTATTTTCTATCAATGGATTATTATTTTTTATCAATGGATTATTATTTTCTATCAATGGATTATTATGTGAAAATATTTGAAAATAAGAATAGCCGACAGTTTAATACTCTCCGGAGCAGCAAAGTTGGACTAAATTGTAATTACGATGACAAGTTAAAAGTTACAGTAGTTTAAAATGTAGTTAGCTTGTAGTTAATGTAATTGTAGTAAAATGTAGTAGTTTGCTTGTTAGTTTAGTGGCGCCAAACTTCATTGGTCATCTACGCCATTTATATTTTATTTAAAATGGATTTAGTGAATGACACAAATTCTTCCTTATTAAAATACAATAGTTTATTTCATATCATCAGCAACGTTTCGGGAGATTTCCCCCATCTTCAGGCTGCTAAAAAACAAATTCAACCAAACCATGAACATGCGCTTACAACAACACTAATATATCATATACACTCAAAGAACTATTTACTTGATAACAAAAACCTATATATGACATATAATTTTCTCCTATTTGTCATTCTTGGTAATATATTATAATATTAATGTCATTTAATGAGTAAAACTTGCTAATGGTCATACATTTTAGGAGAATAATTACCTTTCTGAAGGTTATCTTCCATTATGATAACAACCACATAGACTATAAAATAATTTTCTCCTAACTCCATTATCACAAAGATGAACAATAAAAGCTAAAAATTAACAATTTTTCAAAAAACCATTTCTATTCTATTTATTATATAACATTATTTTCTTTTATAATTATAAACACTTTGACTAAATTAATTCTATATTATATAAAAAAACCACATAAAAAGGAGAAAATTATTTTATATTCTATGTGGTTGTTATCATAATGGAAGATAACCTTCAGAAAGGTAATTATTCTCCTAAAATGTATGACCATTAGCAAGTTGTGAATTGACCCACGGATTGAAGTAGTTAAGGCAGTTAAGAAATAACATCTCGTTATTACATACATTTTATTGCAAATTACAGAACATAATTTTAATGCAAATAAATGAAAACTAACAAAAGGATTCCCCACTAATCATGAGCGTAAATATTTACATAGAGGTGATCTAAATATGTTCCTTCTTTAGAACGTAAATGCAGCTAATTTTCTTTATGTGCTTTTAGTTATTACTCAATAACTACAGTTACAATTATAATTACTAATTGTAATTATTGTTATAAATACTTTTTATGTAAATTAGTAGTCGGATTTATGAATACCAACTACAATTACTGTAATATCAAAACCAAGAAAATACAACTTCAGATACCAACTACATTTTTGTAACTATAGTTGCAATTACATAACTAGTATTTATTAGTAGTTAATAGCGAAGGTATATAAGTACTTCCCAACTATGGTGAATAGGTCTAATGTTGCAGATTTTTTTTTATCCAAGAGTTTACTTAAACTCCGGTAACTTGGCCACCTGCTTCTGGTCTACACTTTTGTTAACTAGGTTACCAAAGTTACCTTAAACTGAGATAACTTTCGAAATCTGCAATTCCTATCGCTAATGTTATAAATTCTGGATCCGATTAAATTTGAAATTGATTTAATAGCTACTTTCGACAGTCGAAATCGCAGAAAAAGTCTTCATCATATAAAAATAATTTAATCGAGAACGGAATACTTTCATTTTTCATTATGGCCTGAGCGACTAATTCTTTGAAGATTTCGTCCCCTGTCAAAGCGTCTATCTCGATCAAATTCATTTTATTGAATTTGGAAAAAAACGGAATCATACTATACCTTTGTTAGATAACTGATTCAACTGGAACTATGAAAGGTTCCTTGTATTCTTACCTACTTAAACGTAGATCGCTCTAAATCTCAGTTTTACCGGCTGGTTAGTAAAGTTTACCGCCAGATTTGAAGGTTAAGTTTTTCGGTGCAATGGATAATTATTGATTTTACTCAAGATTTTCCAAATATTAGTTTAAACTGTGATGGTGCAACCGGCCTTATAAGTGTTAGTTGCATGAAATATTGATGTGTATTGACCTTTTAACAATTCTGGATATTATAATGGTTTTTCTCCATCTATCCCGATATTTGGCCAAGGTAGAATATCTTTCAAGGAACCTTTCTCAGTGTCCTGAACATGTACACACCTGTGTTTGTTTGCCACATGGGTCCCACATTAGAGCTATTAATACTTTAGTATTACTACAAAAACGACAGTTTTGGACGAAGGATCAGAAGCCAATTAAGCAGGTACAAACCCTTCCTAGACATCTCAAACTTTCCCACCCACTCTCAGGCCTAAGGGGCGTTCTGTCACCTATGGCCAATGAGGAATTACATTTAAAAAAAAAGTATCGCCCCAAAATGGAAGTGGGAGAAAAGGGGCAGGACAACTATACCAGGAAAAAGGGTATTGAAGAGAAAGAGAGAAGCAGGAGAAGCGGCAGAAGTAAGAAGACAGGCGAGAGAAGAGATCCTGAGAAGGGCTATGATACCTGGACGCTATCCCTTATGAACAAAATGACACTCACGTTACTACATGCACCATCCAAATCAACTAACTCAGCACTCATTCATATATATATTAAGAAATAATGTAATAATCGATGTTTTATGGCAAACCAATTATCTGAATCATTCCAATCATATAAATGTAAATAAATACTTTGAAAAACTAAATACTTGATATAGTTTATATACTATTATATTACCCAATTCCACTCACTTATAATATTATATCATTAATGGTAACAATATTTTTTAAATACAAAACGATTTATTGGTAACTGGTAAACACACTACAAGCCTTTGGAAAATAATCCAATTATAATAATAGTTTTGCAGGACTCGATATAAATTAATTAATTCACTTATTTTTGGATAATAGCCTTCAGCGATTATCCTGGCATCCCGACTAAATACAGAGACAGTACATAGCAATATCATAATAAACTATTTTATGGTGCATTTTGTATTTTCTTTATTTAAAACCAGTTTTTGGCGAGGAGTTATATCTACGATTTTTTTTCCAAAAAAATCTTAAAGAAAACCACCTAAAAATAACATAATTTTGGCACATCGGTTGACTTGATTATTTGAAGTTCTGTGACTGAACATTCTGAACATTTTAGGAGGAAAGAATTATGCTTGACTGACTAATAAGAGCTTGACTGACAACTTGAGTGTCATGGGCATACGTGATTAGAATGACTTTTCGTCAATCATGCGATGAACGTACGTGAGAGAACTTGTTTATTGGTTCTAATTCTACTCGCTTCAGGTGTGGTCTTGACAAGTCCTGTGGCAATATTTGCGGCTGACGCAAACTTTCGTAAAACACGTTAGCGATGATAAAGAACCACCATATTTCAGTTACGTTTCAGTTTGAGTTTCGTAAACTCTTGTTTTGAATAATCATGTTGAGAATGAAGGAAATAATTTATAGCGCAATTGTCTACATCCTTTGGTTTGTTCTCTTGACAAAGAAAGAAAAAATTGCTCCACTCAATGGGTTAGTTCCTTTTGGTCTTACTCGTTTATGGAATACATTATTTCCCATGTCCCGAAAAAAAAAAATTAAAAAAATATAATCATAATTATATCCCCTAGGGGGATTATTCTAGCCCTAAGACAGACGATATACAGATTACATTACCTGCATAACCTATCGTCTTGAACAGCCCTGATGAAGCCCTACAAAGTGGGGCGAAACGTGGGACAATAAATAGTTGAAAACTATTTTGTTCTTTTTTGACCGTCTACCATCTACTTCATATTTTAAATTATACGGTCAAATATTGATATATAAATAAACTACCTGTAGCTTAGGGAAGAACTGTATGACTTCAAAATCGACGAAGGCCTTTTTTAAAAAAGAATGTATAAAAGGAAGATTGTACAGATACGTTCAAAATAACTCAAATAGTAATAAACTATTTATTATGATCCAACGTTTCGCCCCACTTTTCAGGGCTTCATCAGAGCTAAACAAGATGAAAACTTTTTTTTAATTTATTTAATGTAATTTACAACTGTACAAAATAATACAATAGGTAAATATGTTGTATGTTTCATATACACTTGAAAATCTTGGGAAGGAACCACCCATTGGTGGTACTTCAAACATTAATTTAAATTAGAAGGTTCCGTGGCCATCTTCTTTTCAGACGCCTCGGAGGATTATCAGGGATTGTTAAGGATGAAAGATTAAGAATTAATGGGTTAGGATGGTTAAGGAGTTTGGAATGAAAAGACGCATATCTGTTTTGAGTCAAATCTGCAACGAATGGGATGTTAAGGTCTTTGTGAATGAGTTTATTTGTTACGTAATAAGGAGCATCAAGGATTTTACGTAGGATTTTGGATTGTAACGATTGGATGCGGAAGGAATTTGATGGTTTGGTGGAGCCCCAGAGCTCAATTCCATATGTCCAAATTGATCTGATTATCGTTGTGCATACTAATGTTTTGTAGTGAATGTGAAGAGAAGTTTAGAGCGTTTGTCAAGTGTTGTAGCAATCGTAATCTGCGAGCGGATTCTTGTCGTTTCAGTCTTGTGTGTGGATTCCAAGTCTCTTGTCAAGATGGAGTCCTAAGTATCGAATCTGTTCAACAGGCAAGATGAAAACTAAAATCATATGACAAAGTAAGATAATAGATAACATGAAATGAAAGTAAACTGGCCTACTTTATTCGAGCATAATTTTTTTTTTTTAATTTTTAGTGAATAAAAAATCACTTAATAGAATGAGTAATCTTTTTTTTTCTTATTTTCAGAAATAAAAAAACCGACTGGCATATATTAACCATGAAGAAAATGTATACTTTATAAGATACGTGCCAAAAATGATTAAATTTTGTTTGGTTTTTTACCAGAGAAAACGGAATATCCTATAACCCTCCTAGAAAAATCCTAAAAATTTAGCAAAAAGTACGAAAAACAAATATTTATTTTTATTTATTAGATTGAATCACATAATAAACTTTTCATCAGTTTTTTAAGGATAAAATGTATCCTTAAAAAGGAAAAAATTACCTTTTTATTTTTATGAAATGGTCCAAATAAGCTCATGATTCTTATAAAGTTTTTACAGTATACAAACTATTAAAAGGTTAAATTTTTATACCATCCAGGTCTGCTCTATAAACTTCGTCAATTCCTACCC
>NW_027104949.1:570455-571678 GCF_000696795.3 Halyomorpha halys | reverse complement strand
TATGAAACATACTACATATTTACCTATTGTATTATTTTGTACAGTTGTAAATTACATTAAATAAATAATTTTAAAAAAAATTATACCAAGAATTAATATATTTCTATATTTCTTTTTTTTTTTAATTAATGGTCAAACAATAAATTTCAGGATAAAAATGTTTCCCCTAAACCTGGAGTTTTTTATAGATTCAGACCAATATATAGATTATATATATAGACCAATATATTCTAAAACACATTTATAGATGATCACCCACTATGCCCTTACAGTGTTTACGTTATTATAGCTTTGTTAGGGAGTAGCCATCCACATTCAAGAGCTGAGTATATATAACAACCCACTAGGACTTTGAGGGTGAAGGCCAGAGAAATAAACCTTTCTTTGTTCGGTCTCATGCCCTATGTACTCTAGCCAGAAGAAAAAATACGGGTCATTCTAGAGATAACTTATTCAAGCCAGAGTAGATTTATTGCATAGGTCCTAGATGAAATCTGTCGTTTTCAGAAAAGGCAACTGATTTTCCTTTTTACGGTCAATCCGAATGACAATCATCATTCACAAGCCTGACTGACTGAGTTACGAAGACACCTTCACTATCAGTGTTGGATTTACGTAATTCGAATTGTCCGGCGCTTTTTTGATTTTATATAAAGTCGTGGTCTGGGGTCTCATTTTCTGATGCCTCCCCTAGCCGCGGACGTCTGAAGAACACGAAGACTAAAAGAAATATACGTGTTATTAATGAGCAGTAAACTCTCACAATTTTCAACCCTCTTTGTTCCACACCAATTAAATACAATTTAAAAATACAATCTGTGTACTGAAGTACGGCACGAGCAGGTCCCGATGTAAACAACCAGCCATGACCCTTACCACAGAAATGACACATCTCAATACTTGGATCAGATAGATTGGAACTTGGTGAAGAAGGCTTTGGATTCGATTCCACTTGGGTAAGCCAATATGTGCTACACGCTAGCCCCGAGAAATGAGAATCTTGGCATTCCCACACTGAGAGTTGTGCAGGTTCTCAATAGGGGTATTCATGATGTTGTGTTAAATGTAAAATGTTTTACCATGTTAAATGTTATAACTATAGGATTGTGAGCACCCCTATTTGAAGTCATGTTAAACGTTAAATGCACAAGAGTCCCTAGCGGATTTTCTCAGCAACTTGTTGTATAAGCCTTTATGTTTATAACCTTCCTTCCAGACCCTCA
>NW_027104949.1:563900-569845 GCF_000696795.3 Halyomorpha halys | reverse complement strand
CATTTAACACGCTTTAACATGTTAAACCAAAGATCATGAATACCCCTTATGTAGAAATTGAGCCATTAAAAAAAATATTATATTTTGTTTCTTCTTAGTTCTAAGCGTAATAGTTCTTGCCATGTCAGGACTTCTAACATTATGGCGCCATCTTTATGGAATGCAATCTTTTTTTTCCCTTCCTGTTATGTTCTCTGAAGATTATCTCTTAATCTTCGCTTGTCGGACAAGGCATTATATCTCATAATAAAGGTTTGATCCAATGATACGAATTGGACATGCGGTCGTGTGAGTGGGAATATTTATTTATCCCGGAAAGATTCAAAACAAAATTTAAGTGGAATTTGCAATCCTGTATTAACGAATTTGATTAAACTAACTAAAAATTGATTGAGTACTTCTCATCAATCTTGTTTTCATTGAGTTTGTGTTGATGGATAAATATTTGGTACTTTTCCTCACTGTCCTGGTGTACTCATCTTCCACACCGCCGCAATTTTCTATTTCCTCCCTGATGTGCTGGGAATAACGACTTTCTCTTAGGCAAGTTACCTTATCTTGTTTCAGTGGGATTTCATTTATATTTTTTCCAGTACTATCTAGCCCGTCTTCTTGCTTAGAAAACATATCGTCAAACTCGCTTGAAGTTACGTTTTCAACCCTTTCTCTGCGTAATTACGCCTACTCTCCCTTTTCCGGACCCCAGGAATTTCTGACTGTATCCCTTTCCCTTTCCGCGATTCTACTGACCTTTTTTATTTTATACGCGATTACACTTTTTCTAATAGATCGTAACCTATAATATTTTGAAACTAAATATTTCTCTCTTCTCTGAAAGTCCCGGGTTTCGGCACCACTTAAGTTTTTGCGGATTCAAAACTTACAAAAAAAGGGTAAAGACACTCACGGGCTTAACTGAAATACAGACTTTATTGTTCCACTAGTCCTCTATACATATGTTTTGTACAATGTATACACTCAGGAGATGGAATTAAGCCTGATATCCCACTCTGACTTAACTGTCTCTAACCTATTGGGTATGTTTTACTACACTCTCATTGGCATGGTCCATAAAAATTAAAAAGTTTTTAAGTTGCTATGCTATTTACCGGTTCACTATTCCATCTTTAACTTCAAGAGTCTTTAATAACTTACAACATAAAAATAATTAAAGGAATGCAGAAAAAAATACATAAAAGAACCTCAAATGCATATGCATTGCCTATCGATAAAAAAAAAAAATACACTTCGGAAAACAATATTACATAATATTCGCGTGCCATCCTAATTATAGGGAATTAAATTGTTATCAGAATAATGTCAATCTTATTCTATGCAACAAAAAAATAACCTCTTTGTTTTGACAACTACAATAAAGACTAATCGCTAGGACTGAGAATATTAAACAACAATTCAAGCAAGACATTTTATCTTTCCATTTCTCAGAAGGATAATTTATAATATTTGACATATTACGATAAAAGGAAGGGTATTTTTTGACCTAAATATTTTACAATCGTTAGTTTAAGAATATTAACGAAAGAATATTTAGTCTTTTGTTCTGAATACAAAAGGGAACATAGAAATTATTCAAATATTTAACGACAGTTAGATAATAGAAAAAAGAATATTTTTAAGGTTTTGAATGCATTTGTACAATATTAGGTAACCTGTGCGCAATAGCTGCCTAGTCATTACTTACATATGGCGGGGAGGGGTTATCTACAGGTTACCATCCTATTCTAAAGCCTTGGTGAGGAGTCAAAGTTTCATTTTGTGGGACCATCACAGAAATAAAAGTCGACCCACACCGGATTCGGACTGGCGCCACCGCAGTTCCAAGGTTGCAAAGATCCGCTTGTTGTACAGTTTCTCTCTCTCTCTCTCTCTCTCTCTCTCTCTCTCTCTCTCTCTCTCTCTTTTTTTTTTTGTTAACATGTTTAAAAATATTCTTTTCTTTTTTTAGTTATCTGTTGTACTTGTAAAAAAAAACAAACAAAAATACTTATATTGTACCCAGAAACGTGAATAATTTGAATTGCTCAATGAGACACTGTCGTCTCAGAGCATCATGGTTTATTGTAAATTTGTAAATAATTCAAGAACAATAAAATCTCTCTCCCTCTCTCTCTCTTTTATTTTTTATCTATTCTATAAATACCTTTCTCCCAAGTGTCCATTCTTCCCTTTGTTTTTCCTTGATTATCTACCGTCTTATATCCGCTTCCTTCCTACATTCCTTGTATCACTTCCTTGTTCGTTCTAGAAATGAGGCCATTTCCTGGAATCATCTTTATCGGCACGTTCCCGTTTCTTAGCTCGATTGGCGCTCACTATAAAAATGTCTCGAACGGTACAAGAGCCCAAGAGGAGAAAAAAGTTATTTATCTCACCCCAATTTTTAATTACTTTAATGAAAAATATTTATAATTTATAGTCAAAATTAAAGAGTCTGCCAAGTATAGTTCAAGAGAATAAAAAATGGTGGCTGTTTCAAAAAGCTAAAAAAAAAATTCATTCGGAGCTCTATATTTTAAAACTACCGACAACACTAGAAAACCTAATAAAACGTCATTTAAAGAAAAGGAAATTTGCTAAAATATGAGCCCTAATAGAGCGCTTTAGGGCCTATAGTTCTCAAGATATAGCTTTTTAAAAAGCAACATTTCATAAAAAATATACTAAAAATTCAGTAGTTAGTGAATTTATTTTGGAACTAAAAGGCGTACAGATGTCTTTAATATGCTAGTTTAAAATTCTATGAAGTACTTTGAGTCGTAATTTTTTTCGTATTTGCATATGAATTTAAATTTTTGTCAGAATCAAACCAGAATAGCCTAAAGTTTCTTTTGCAGGCTATTCTGGTTTGATTTAAAATGGTTTGTTATATGGTAGTGTATTAATTGTGGATAATCTTATATAAGAAAAATTAAATATTAATGATTTTAATTTTTAAAAAAATAGGCTTTTAACTTATAATAAAGAAAATGACCAGGGCAGAATAGCCTGCAAAAGTAACTTTAAATTGATGTGAGGAAGAAATTATAATTGAAGATGCCCTTGAGGATGGCTAAAATGGCCGAAACGTTGGACTGGTGAAAAATAAAAGTGTTGACACAAAAAAGGATACAAATTTTTGATTTATTTAATAAATAATTACCTTGTCTCAACAAATTGAAATAATATAATTTAAGAGCTATTTATGTTCAATATTTCCGGAGTGATAGCTTTTCAAAAAACAATATTTCATAAAAATTGCACTGAAAAGTAAGTAGTGAATTTATTTTGAGAAATCAATATTTTAAAAAACATTCGACGTAAAAAAGTCTAATAACACTCAAATTAAAGCTAATTTAATGCAATTTAAAGTAGTTTATGACATTTATAGGAGTAGTAGTTTTCATAATATTTTCCGAATAAATTCACAAAATATACAAATTTAATAAATAAATAGCTCTATTACGGCTCATATTTTATGAAATTTACTATACTTTAAATAATGTTCTATTATAACATTATAAACTATTTTATGCCACATTAAAATACCTTTAATTTTAGCGCTAATAGAAATCTGTACGCCTCGTCGTTTTTGAGACAAATATTTTCCATAATAAATTCACTAACTACTGATTTTTATATATTGTAGGAAGATAGCCCGGATGGCAATAAAGGTTTAAAAATAGTTCAAGAAAACTATTTATTGTTAAACTACGTTTCGTCCCACTTGTATACTTCCTTATATTGTTATTATTATTTCTTTCTTTATATATACTTTATAATCATAACAATGGTATTGAATTGTTTTTTATTTTGTTACGTCAATTCTAAAATGATTGTTCTTGTTTGTTCATTTAGCTCTTACGTAGCCATGTAAACATTTTTTAACAATAAATATTTTTCTTTTACAATTTTGATAGCTTTATTGACCGCCACCCGCATCTTCCTCTAATCTAATCCATGAAATGATGCTTTTTTGAAAAACTGAATCTCGGGAACTATTAAATGTAAATAGTTCTACTAGTGCTCACGTTGAAGCACATTTACTCTACTTTAAATTATGTCCTATTTGGTTTTCTAGTATTGATGGTAATTTTCAGGATATGGAGGTCCAAATTAAAAAAAATAAGTTTTTTATCAGCCACCATTTTTTATTCCCCCTAATTATGTTTGGCAGACTCATCAATTTTGACTAGTAACTGTACGTAGTTTTATTAAATTAATAAAAAGTTGGGGTGAAATAACTGATTTTTAAATTAATTTTTATTAATACATTCTTGTTTGAGAGTGGTTTAGTTTATTTAAAAACAAATTTGATCCTTTTTTTTCTCAACTTTATTCTTTTCAAAACCATCCACGTTTCGACCCTCAGGTCATTTTCAAGGATACCTTTATTTTGTTGTCATTTTCTTCTTTAAAAATGCCGGCTAATTGCCTTTGTCCCATCTATAAATTCTTCTATATAATTATTTTTTAAATTTAAAACTTTTACTAACCACTCTCTTCTTTCTTTCATTTACATTTTATTTTTTGAAAAGAATAAAGTTGAGAAAAAAAAGGATCAAATTTGTTTTTAAATAAACCAAACCACTCTCAAACAAGAGGAAGGTTTGCAAATGTAAATGAAAGAAAGAAGATAAGTGGTTTGTAAAAGTTTTAAATTTAAGAAAGAATTATATAGAAGAATTTATAAATGGGACAAAGGCAATAAGCCGACATTTTAAAGTTTTTTAAAGAAGAAAATGACAAAAAATAAAGGTATCCTTGAAAATGACCTGAGGGTCGAAACGTTGGAACGTTTTGAAAAGAATAAAGTTGAGAAAAAAAGGATCAAATTTGTTTTTAAATAACTGATTTTTTTTTTATCGCGCTCTTTTACTATAATAATAATAATTAACTATAATAATTTGCAATACTTTGAATTGGGTTGGGGCAACCTTTAGTTATTTGATTTCAGTTACTATGCTACTGCCTGTCATCTTTTGCCTTCCTTCTTCGCAAATTTTCTGGTCATTTTAATCTTTTTTCTGTTATTTATTGGCAGAAGAATGTCAATGGTGCTCACGATGCAGTGTCATTCACTATCACGCGTTCACCGAAAAGGCTTCGTATAATAATAAACGTTGGAAGCGTTCCAAGAGAGTTTAACCTATGTTTACTTGACCCCTCAAGCACAGGCGATAACTTGCTTCCGATTCTACAGGATTTTGATTGGTATTGAAAATATGTAGGAGTTTTCTATCAAAAGTATTCACATATCCACTTTTAGAAAGTTGTTAATTAAAAATTATTATGGTAGCAATTTATGTAGATAAGTAATATTTTTATTTAAAATTTTAATTTAAATAAATGAATTAAATGTGCTATTTATTATTTAAAAAATTGGTCTATTCAAACAATTAAGACCAAGTAGACAATGAAAAAATTTCCTTCTGTTAAGGAATGGGTGTAATTTTAACTTTAACATATAAAAAAAAAACTTTAAAAAAAATTATACGTTAATGTTGTTAGGTTAGTTTTTATTTTTATTTCATATAAATTACTATATTTCTTAAACATTTGGAGGAGGTGGTTGGATCAGAAAGAAAAAAAACTTCTTCATATTTGTAAGGAATATAGTAATTTATAAGAAATAAAATATTGCGGAAAATAAAATTAACCAAACAACGTCAACATACTCAGTGTTGTCATCAATAGATAATTATAGCCTCCATTATTTAATCAAGACAAATATAAGTTATTTATTGAAATAGAAAACATTTTAAAATATACAAACATCAAAAAAATATATTCATAATGTACTAGAAAGAATTTCCGTTATTTAGTAATATCCATTTCAGTGTCGAAATTTTGTAATATCTATTCCAGTATCGATATTTAGTAAAATATATTCCAGTATCGATATTTAGTAATATCTATTCCAGTATCGATATTTAGTAATATCTATT
>NW_027104949.1:561059-562687 GCF_000696795.3 Halyomorpha halys | reverse complement strand
ATCGATATTTAGTAATATCTATTTCAGTATCAATATTTAGTTATATTTATTCCAGTATCGATAGTCTTTGTACCGCAATCAACTATTGTATCACAATACACAAATACATTATACCATACATTAGGTCATCCACAGTACACTCCTAGGAAGCCGCCCCGCATTCCATGTTCCGAAGTCAAAGTCCTTTTTTCGTTGTATAGAAGGCTCTCGAACAGCCTGCGCAGTAGATGAGTGTTTCTGGCACAAATGCACTGCATCCACAGATCTCGATTGGTGACAACACAATCGAAACGGTCCAACGATTTGTTTATCTCGGCTCTCAAGTAAATGCTGACAACGATGTGTCAAAAGAAAGAGCTGAGAGGTTTCTGAGGGGAAATACACGTTATTTTAATCTGCAGCAGTATCTAAGTAATCGCTTAATATCCCGGAAACTAAAAGCAACTCTGTACAAGACGTTGATTCGTCCTGTCCTAACATATGGAGCGCAAACGTGGAGCTTCTCCAAAATAGACGAAAGCAAGCTTCTATTATTTGAGAGAAATGCACTACGTCGCATTATGAACCAGTGCACTCAGGTACCGATTAGAGGAGGCAGAGTAATGCCGAACTGCTCACCATAACTAATGCTACGAACGTAGTCCATTAGAATCCAGCATCTAAAGTGGGCGGGTCATGTAGCCCGGATGGATGAGAGTAGGCCAACCGGCAAAATTATGTTGGACTAGCTAAGTAGAGAACCGCTGCAAGAGAGAGAGACCAATAGACGAGACCAATTGAGGAGGCCAAGAATCAGCGATGAGTTATAGCACCCATGATGATGATGATGATGATGATGACATTCAATATTGTTGTCCGACCTATTGACATCTATCGATTGATGCCAACAACAACACTAGAAAACCTAAGAGCATATTATTTAATGAAGAGTGAATTTGCTAAAATAAATTGATTTATAGTTGTTCGGACAGATTTTCATTTGCTAAATTTATATTCATATGTGAATATCATATAAACTATTACCCCTCCGAAGATAAGTGTCATTAACTACTTCATAGTAAGTTAAATTTCCTATATTTTGAGTGTTGGCAGACATATGTGCGTCTTATGGATCTAGAGATATATTTTTTCAAATATGCAACATTTTATAGGAATTGTCAAATATCATAAAAACTATAAATCCTACAAAGATAGACATAATTAACTATTTTGTAGTCGTCCGAAAAACTATAAATCAATTTATTTTAGGAAATATCATGAAAACTACTATTCCTGCGAAGGTAAAGATCATAAACTTCTTTATAGCTCATTAAACTAGCTTTAATTTGAGTGCTAATAGACATCTTTACGTCACATAGTTCCTGAGATATAGAATTCTCAAAATAAATTAACTAACTACTAATCTTTCAGTAGATTTTTAAGAAATTTTGCTTTTTAAAAAGCTATATCTCGAGAACTATTCGACGTAAATAGCTCTTTTAGGGCTAATATTTCAGCAAATTTACTCTTCTTTAAATAATGTTCTCTTAGATTTTTTAGTGTTGTTGGTAGTTATTAAGTTATAGAGCTCCGAATGAAAAAACTATGTTTTTTTAATATTTTGAAACAGCCGCCATTTTTTAATCCCC
>NW_027104949.1:559346-561009 GCF_000696795.3 Halyomorpha halys | reverse complement strand
AGTGTTGGCAGACATATGTGCGTCTTATGGATCTAGAGATATATTTTTTCAAATATGCAACATTTTATAGGAATTGTCAAATATCATAAAAACTATAAATCCTACAAAGATAGACATAATTAACTATTTTGTAGTCGTCCGAAAAACTATAAATCAATTTATTTTAGGAAATATCATGAAAACTACTATTCCTGCGAAGGTAAAGATCATAAACTTCTTTATAGCTCATTAAACTAGCTTTAATTTGAGTGCTAATAGACATCTTTACGTCACATAGTTCCTGAGATATAGAATTCTCAAAATAAATTAACTAACTACTAATCTTTCAGTAGATTTTTAAGAAATTTTGCTTTTTAAAAAGCTATATCTCGAGAACTATTCGACGTAAATAGCTCTTTTAGGGCTAATATTTCAGCAAATTTACTCTTCTTTAAATAATGTTCTCTTAGATTTTTTAGTGTTGTTGGTAGTTATTAAGTTATAGAGCTCCGAATGAAAAAACTATGTTTTTTTAATATTTTGAAACAGCCGCCATTTTTTAATCCCCCTACCTATACTTGGCAGACTCATCCATTTTGACCAGTAATTATACATAGTTTTTATTGAAGTAATCAAAAATTGGGGTGAGATAACTAACTGCCTTTATTTCTTCCCGGCTCTTGTACTAAAAGGATACAGTAGGACTAGAGGGTAAAGGTTGGATTTGTCAGGATTTATTTTCATTTTCCAGTTTTGACATCGATCTTCAATGGATGTTACGTGTGTCTGTAGAGTTTGTGATGCATTAGTAGGGTCGTTGTATGTAAAATACAAAAAATAATAAAATATATAATAAATTTAATATTATACTACACAAAATAATATATACAATATGTAACGTGATAGCTCTGTCCAAATCCAAGGACCCAGGTTGGAATCCGGGTGGGCAGATAATTATTATCTGTTTCACTGTAGCCGTTGAGTGAGCACTGATTTTAGCCCTGAGGGTTAGGGAATTAATCACCTCCTTGAGCAACCTTTGGTCCAGTAACACTTCCTTTCAAAGTACTGCACCCCTGACTCTTCATTGGGTTGTAGTTGTACAGATTTAAGCAATATGATATTCAATATAAGGAATACAAAAAAGTAAAGAGCAGCTAAAGGATACCATAAAACTAAATGATATAAGAATAGGGTAAAAATAAGGATCTAAGTATATCTAAATAAATAATATAATTTATTAAACACACTAATATATTCTGCTAATTTGAATCATAATGTAATGAATCGAGATCACTAAGAGGAGTAAAAAAAAACCTACAGGCAGATGTGGCCATTTGGTGAAGAAAAACCAATTATTGAGATCCATAGAAGAAAATATCCAGTCAAATATTCCTTTTTTAGTTTTCTATTTGGTTGATATAATTATTAGTTCTTCTGGTAAAGGATTGAACAGAAATAGTACCATATTTAATAATATATATTCCAATATAGTGCTATGTTCTAGTAGCTGATTTACTTGGGATGCCAGGATAATCGCTGAAGGCAATTATCCAAAAATAAATTAATTAATTGATTATAAATTGAGTCCTAAAAAACTATTATTATAATTGGATTCCTTTCCAAAGGCTGTTTGTGTGTTTACCAGTTTACCAATTAAATACCTTTATATTCATAAAATGTT
>NW_027104949.1:551334-558053 GCF_000696795.3 Halyomorpha halys | reverse complement strand
GCCTGCATATTAAAATCAATATAATATAATCAATATAATATCAAGAGGCCTGCAGACTAGTATCAGTTTAAATACGGCAAAAAATTGTGATATTCAACCAAGTAAAACTTGTTATTGCTTGTATATCGATATATTTACTGAAAATAAAAATATCAGGGCTGATATATCGAAATATAGATATTTTTTGTCGATATATAGAGTTACTATTTAAACAAGTTTGAAAATTATCGTTTCGATGTATATCGATAATTTGTTCGATACCTACAAAATACTAGATTCATCCCTCAAGGATTTCATTTGTAGATTAAATTATTTCTGATAAGTATTATTGCTAAGTCTTTGTTTACCTGCAGATTATACAGATCAAATATTCATGATAATTAACGGAAAATACTTTTTTAGTTTGTTTTTCTTAAATATGTTCAAGGTTTATCGTTATATTGAGATTCCTAACGAAGAGCAAATATTATCCGTTGTTTTGACCTAAATTATTAATCAGGGCATCCAGCACCTTTATCTGTCTCGATGTTTTTGGTATTAATTGGCTTCGACTCCTGTAGGGTGATCGATTCCGTCTCCTCTTTTTTTCCCCGTATATTTGTTGTACATATAAATAATAAAAGTACTTATTGATTTTTTAAGATATTGAATTAACAAATTGAACAGAGAATACCAAAAAAGTTAGTGAATCTAGTACTGATGTGAATGACAGAAACCATTAATAAAGTAGGAGTCGATGATCATCATTCTGAGAGGTTCATGGTTCGGTCGAAGAAAGGTGTAGTACAAGAGACCAAGAGGAAAGGCAGTTATCTCACCCCAATTTTTGATTTGTTTAATGGAAACTAGGTATAATTACTAGTCAAAATTGATTAGTCTGCAAAGTATAGGTTAATTTACAAAATGGCGGCTGTTTCAAAACCTTAAAAAAACACTAATTTTTCATTCGGAGCTCTATATCTTAAAAACTACCAACAACGCTAGAAAAACTAAGATCACATTATTTAAAGAAGAGTAAATTTGCTGAAATATTAGCCCTAACAGAGCTATTTACGTTGAATAGTTCCCGAGATATAACTCATAGAAATGTTTTATGGAATGCACTGAAAGATCAGTAGTTAGTGAATTTATTTTTAAAAATTTATATCTCAAAAACCATTTGACGTACAGATGTCTATTAGCACTCAAATTAAAGCTAGTTTAATGATCTATAATATAGTTTATGATGTTTATATTCGTAGGAGTTATAGTTTACATGAAATTTGCTAAAATATATTGATTTATTTTATATTCATAGGACAAATTTTATTTTATATTCATTCGTGAATATCATAAAAACTTCTACCCCTACGAAGATAAGTGTCCTAAACTACTTTATAGTAAGTTAAATTTACTTTATTTTGAGTGGTGGCAGACATATGTACGTCTTATGGATCTAGAGATATATTTTTTCAAAATCCAACATTTGATACGAACAACTAGAAATTAACATTTTGTGAATTTATTTTGTCAAATATCATAAAAACTACTACTCATACAAAGATAAACAATATAAACTACATTATTGCACATTTAACTAGCTTAGCTTAGGGGGAATACAAAATGGCGGCTGATTCAAAACCTTAAAAAAACACCAATTTTCATTCGAAGCTCTATATCTTAAAAACTACCAACAACGCTAGAAACACTAAGATCACATTATTTAAATAAGAGTAAATTTGCTGAAATGTTAGCCCTAATAGAGCTATTTACGTCCAATAGTTCTCGAGATATAGCTTTTGAAAAAGCAAAATTTCTTAAAAATCTACTGCAAGATAAGGAGTTAGTTAATTAATGTTGAGAAATCTATATCTCAGGAACATGTGACGTACAGATGTAATTGGAGGTCTAATTGCACTCAAATTAAAGCTAGTATAATGGACTGTAAAGAAGTTTATGAACTTTACCTTCGTATGAATAGTATATTTCATGATATATGCTAAGATAAAGTCATTTTTAGTTGTTCGGAAAATAAGTTTAATTTATGAATAACTTTATTTCAGAAACCATAGGACATACTGATGTCTCCCAGCGCTCAAATTAAAGCTAGTTATATTTACTATAAAACAGTAATGTTTATCTTTGTAGGACTGGTAGTTTTTAAGATATTTGACAAAATAAACTCTCAATATGTTAATTTCTAGTTGTTCGGATAAAATGTTGGATTTTTGAACTAATATATCTCTATATCCACAAGACGCACATATGTCTGCCAACACTCAAAATAAAGGAAATTAAACTTACTATAAAGTAGTTTATAACACTTATCTTCGTAGGGATAGTAGTTTTTATGATATTCACATATGAATATAAATTTAGCAAATAAAAATTTGTCCGAACAACAATAAATCAATTTATATTAGCGTATTTCATGAAAAATATTACTCCTACGAAGATAAACATCATGAACTACTTTATAGCTCATTAAACTAGATTAAATTTGAGTGATAATAGACGTCTGTACGTCAAATGGTTTTTGAGATATAGATTTTTCAAAATAAATTCACTAACTACTGATCTTTCAGTACGTCCCATACAACAGTTTTAAGAAATGTTGCTTTTTAAAAAGCTATATCTCGAAAACTATTTAACGTAAATAACTCTTTTAGGGCTCATATTTTAGCAAATTTGCACATCTTTAAATGACGTTCTCTTAGGTTTTCTTGTGTTGTTCCTACTTTTTTAGATATAGAGCTCCGAATGAAAAATTAAATTTTTTTATCGCTTTCAAACAGCCGCCATTTTTTATTCCCCCTACCTATACTTGGCAGACTCATCAATTTTGACTAGTAATTATACATAGTTTTTATCAAAGTTGTCAAAAATTGGGGTGAGATAACTGCCTTTTTTATCCTCTTGGGCTCTTGTACTATGGCCATTCTCTACGCTGCGGTGTCTACCACGCTCGGTGCTGACTTCTTAGCCAGACATCACTTAGTTGGCCTTGGTACCACAAAGAAGTCGACGCTCGCTGAACACTAAACAGCACGCGACCAGTCCGGCATTCGCCATCTTGGCTTCAAATTCTCCGCTCACTCCCTAGTTGGTGCTGGGTTTAAGTGGATATCATAGTGGCATATGGCGCCCTCTCTAGTCCTTATCAATATACAGTCGAGCGATATAACATCAAAACGAATGATACTCCCGTGGACTGAACAATATTTGTTTTCTAATTAGAAAAATATTAAATAAGCGGTAGTCAATTTCAGGGGGTACAAGTGTGTAGGCGTGAATTAGCAACCTAGTGATGGTTACAACCTCGCAGCCTGGAGGTTCAACTTTTATTTATGTGGCGGTCCCATGAAATGAAAACTTGACCCCCTCCCCAATGGTAAGAATAGTGTGGTAACCTCTATATATCCCCCCTCCCATATATCAGAATTGACCAGGATGGTGATTATAATTTTTTTATTTAATTGGCTCTATAGACCTTGTAGATCTTAGGCCCCCAGAATCAGCATTTTCACGTCTGCCTGTCTTCGGTTACTGCGTTCCTCTTTCGCATCTTTGTCAGTTCTTCATCCATCTCGTTTTTGGCCTACCACGTGGTCTCTTTTCAACTATACAATTACTATTCATTGTTGTGTAGAGGCGTCTTGATGGATGGCTTTTAGCCACGTATCCCGCCCACCCTAATCTCCTTACCTATCATGAGATATTGACTGACTCTCTTCAAGCGGTTCACTGCTAGTTCTCCTCCATTCGTTAAGGCTCTGATCCCAGATCTCACCTGTAATTGTACGGGGAACTTTCTGTTCAAATCTCTGGATTCTGCTTTCTAGGGTGCCTGTTACAGTCCAGATTTCGCAGCCGTTTATCATAATATCATTGTACTCCCTTAGCTTGAGATTTTCATAGATTTCAGTATTCTTGACAGATAGAAGCCTGTATCAGATAATTTAATCATTTTATTGTGAAGCTGAGGTATTTCAAACCATGTCTTTTGGGTGGATTTTTCGGCTTACATCATATTCTTTGTTTTATGCAAGCTGATTTCCTTTGCTTCTCGTTTAAGAGTCTTTCCATGTATCTTAGAACCGCTTTGTGGTCGGCATACGCCAGTTCTTTATGTTTCATTCTGAAAGGGGTCATTAAAAATAAACAAAATAAAGTCAAAATTTCGATTTAAAGTGGAATTTCGATTTCTTTAAATGGAATTTTTTGCGGTTCTTAAGAATTTGTGCATTTGTAAGAACTTTACGAGTTAAGGGCTTGATAATTTATTGAGTAAAATATATTTATTTATTTATTGTCTTTAATCATGAGATTTTATCATTTTTTCACCTAGTCATACTGATACCTAGTTTAAAGATTCACTATCATTTTCTAAACAAGAACTGTCATATTTTCTCACTGTTGTAATTTTACTTGTACGACAGATATATGCCACGTGAAAATGGGCCTTTGATGAAGGAGCTCTGTTTTTTTTTTACTTTGTTATTTCTCATGGCCAAAACTAGGCTGTTAAGGAATGTCAGAGTAGTATGCTTCATGCCGCCCAACATCAAACCTCATGACCGTTCATTAATTAGTATTCAAACTGACTGGAACAAATAACTCTCAGAACATGAAGTAGAATATAATTAGTTCATTTAACACTAATTTATTTTGTAGATTTTTCTTGATATGTCTGGTAAGTTTTTCTAGTTTTCGTAAATATTGTTAATTTTTTAAGATAACTCCACTCAGTTGAATAAATCAGTTTAGTGACTGAGCATAAAATTTTCCTATTTGCCCTTGTGGTCTTCGAAACCCAAAATTTTCCACTGGGATTTATAATTATTAGAACTTATTCGTTCATCAGGGCACAACGAATCAATTTTTAAAGGCTTTTAATCGAAACTATAAACCCTTTCAATAAATTAATTATCTTTAAAAATGTAATTTATTCTTTTTTTAAATGGTATAGTGATTATTTCGGATTTATGCAAGAAACATATTTTTTAGGAATTTATTTGTTGAGATATGAGAGGAAAAAACTTCTTTTAGTATATTATTTAACTTGATAACGTTTGGTAGTATTACCATTCCTGTAATTGTATCATTTTCATGATAATTAGTCGAAGTAAATAAAGTTGGTGATACTTGTGATTTAGGCAACTGTTTCTGTTTGGGTAAGGAGGTATTGTGAAGTGTTAGTTGAGGGCAGTCTAAACGTCTAAATGTAACCTGATTCGATTTGTGTACATTAATTTTTGTTTACCATTTATTAAATCATATTTGTAATAAATTTAAAAGATTCTACGTTGTGAGAAGCTATCAACTAATTAATAGTGCATTTAACTAGCTTTAATTTGAGCCCTAATAGAGTTATTTATTTTTAATAGTTCCTGAGATACAGTTTATCTAATTTAAATTAGGTAATAATAATTATTTAGGCTAATATCATAATAATTACTATTTACAGGAAAATAATCATAATGAACTAATTTATGGTGGATTTTGAAATTGAGCCCTAATAGAACTCTTTAGACATTCTTGACAATTATTCCCTTCTTTAATTATGTTTCAAAATAATTATTCTATTTCAAATTAATCACAATTTTGAATGTATACAATTTTTTATAGGAAACAGACCCGGCAATGCTTCGCTATGTAAGGATGTATATTCATTAATTTCTGGGAGGAGTTGTGACAGACAACAATAATTTATAAGTAGAAATTAAGGATAGAATGGTAGCAGAAATCAGATGTTTCAATGCCATGCATAAAGCTCTCCGATACAAAAGTCTTTCGGGAAAGCAAAGCTTTTTTTATACAAAACAATAATTAGGCCTGTAGTAATGTATGACAGTGAGACGTGGACTCTAACCAAGGAAAATAGAAGAGCTCAACTGGTTTGGGAGAGAAGAGTTCTGAGAAAGATCTTTGGATCCGTTAAAGAGGAGTACAGGAGGAGAATCAGAAGCAGTGACGAACTAAAAGAATTTCATGGAGAGCCTGATATCCTCTGTGCTATTAGGAAGAGCAGGCTAAGAAGGACATGTGGAAAGGATGGAGTCCTGAAGGCTGCCTAAAAGGATGCTTAATGGTGCACCAGGAGGAAAAGGGAAAAGGGACAAACCCAAAAAAGAAAAAGTCTCGCTGAAGACCGCGACGCATGAGGAAGAATGGTGGCAGAGGCCCAAGTCCTACTAGAACTGTAGCGCCCAACAGTGAGTGAGTGATACATTAATTGAACACTATTGAAACTTTGATATCAATAAATATACTATAGAAGAAGTGATAAGACGGTAACTATAGTAACATAAATGATAACAGCTAACTTCGCTATAACATTGTTAATACTGCTCCGATTTAGTTGATTTTTTAAAAATAATTTGATAAAATAAATTTTAAGAAGCCTTTAATTTCTTTTGAAAAAAAAAATATTGAATTCACTTCAACATGAACAATCTACACCAAACTTAGCAGTTATTTAGGGCTCTATAAACTGCAGCAAAGGGCACTGGATCTAATTAAACAAATCAGAACCGGGAATTTAAAAAGATTTTATTTATTTGAAGCTAATATTTCATTCTTATAAATTTTTTTTTTTAATTATTTATTTATTGTAATTTACAACTGTACAAAATAATACAATAAGTAAATATGTAGTAAGTTTCATATACACTTGAAAATCTTGGGAAGGAACCACCCATTGGTGGTACTTCAAACATTAATTTAAACTAGAAGGTCTC
>NW_027104949.1:548938-550486 GCF_000696795.3 Halyomorpha halys | reverse complement strand
TTAAAATATATACAAACAAAAGAATAGACAAGATGAACATAATCAAACTATCTGTATTTATTTTTCATACAGATAGTTTGATTATGTTCAATAAAAATGAAAAATAAATAAATAAAAAACATAATGATAAAATAATATATACAATAATCATTATATATTAGATTACGAATCATGTTAGTACTGTTATAGTATTTTTTTCCATTAATATAACTTTACCCTGAACGAATGTGTAAGGTAATGCGTCCTCATGATTTGTTTTTTTTTTAAAGCAATATAACTAATTAAAATTAACGATATCTTTAAAAAAAGTTTTTCGCTGCCTGAAAAAATAATTATTATTTTTTATTTATTTAAATGTTTTGACCACTAGGACCATTTATACTGAATTTACCAAGTTAGTAGATTACAATTGACATATTCGCAAAGTTACAAATTAACAATTACATATTTACAATAAAAATTCACATTTTAAAAAGTTGCAATTAGATTTCATGTAGTTTGTAAATTACTATATTAAATTTTGCATCCACTTATTCATGCTGGAATTAGAGTTATACTGTATGTGATCAAAAATATTAATGATTTTTAGAAAGTGAAAAAGTTTTGTTACTGTAGTGTGATCTTTTCTCAAAATCTCCTGTAAATCTGAAGAGAACCGGTGTGGTTCGTAAGAAATACATTCAGTGAAGATATGCATGAATATAATAAAAAATAATTATAAGTAACAAAGAAGAGTGAATTCAACTATATTTTAATAATACAGTTTAATTTTACAAAATTCTGAATTTGACGGTAGAGTTTGTACATACAAAAATGTTGTCTGATTTTTCAAAATAAAAAAAAATCAGAGATTATTGATTATTAATTTTCCAAAAAAAAAACACAATAACAGGGAGTTATGTTTCATCTCTCAAGGCTGATCATTTTTATGATTAAGTAAAAGATATATAAGACGCATTAACAAAGCCCTGAAGGTTATATCGTTGTGAATTATGAGTAATTATAGGGGTATTAGTTTATTCTGATTGGTATTATGAAATTATCCATAAAGTTTTAGCTTAATAAGTCAGAGTAATTCATTGGCAATTGTACCTTTTTGGCAGATAGTATAGAATTGGAGCTCGATGAATAAATCCTCAAACCTGCATCAGTAAATAACTTTATAAAGATGAGTTAAAGAAATGAGAAGATGATTTTTGGGGGTGCGGTCGGTCTACTTAAGCACTGCACCTCTGGCCCTGATGAAGGCTTCAAATTGTGGCCGAAACGTTCGTACTAATGAATAAGTTTTTACTTATTTGTAATTTATATCTTCATTGATCGCACCGCAAATCATCTCCTCATTTGTATATATTTCATATTGAATTTCAGCTCAAGTTTTGAACTGATTAAAAATTATTATCTACCATACTTTACAAATAAAAGAATTTATTTTGGTTTTAAAACTCCAGGACCTCTTCCCCTACAATATCCTTTAATAATACCCCACTTATTCCTGTCGAACAGATCCGTTACTTAGGACTACATCTCGACAAACGACTGACATGG
>NW_027104949.1:543169-548303 GCF_000696795.3 Halyomorpha halys | reverse complement strand
TGCCGATTTGGCCAGAACCAGATACCGTTCCTTACATAATAAATTTCTCAACCACCCAAATCCACTTGTTTCTAATCTGGCTTCTCCTTCAGTACGTAATAATCCTCCTAGGCGTCTGAAAAGAAGATGGCCTCGAGATCTTCTCCTCTAGAAATGTTAATGGAGTTCTATCAGTGGGTAGATTCTCCACATGTTTTTATCAGCAAATTTACTTGTTGTATATATGTGTATACAGTTTTAAATATCAATAAATAAATTATAAAAAAAAAAACTCTTACTAAGCAACTCTTTTGGCCACTTTTATCGCCTATAACTCCTAAATGGTTCTGGTATAACATTAAGTTCTGCATCAATTAAATACCTTAACGTAATAATTGAGTCAAGTATTATGGTCGCAAACCATAAACACAACAATTTATGAAAGAATATGGAATTTTGTGTCAAATGATTACCATAATAATTCGGTCAAGTGGTTTGGTCCTAAACGAACTGGATGCAGGTTGAAGAGCTCTTCAAAACTGAATATGAAAGGAACTAGACCATGTGGTTTACTATGATACTTGACCTTAATAGCTATCCTATTCATTGGCTACGGAATTTAATGTTCTTAAATTTGTTTTACAATGTGAGATGAAACCTTCCCTAATCTCCACCCCCCCAAAAAAGTCCTAATTTTTTTAAAATATTACTTCATCGCACAATTATCTGTTTAATAAGCGTTTCAGGAGAGCTAGAAATAAATTCCCGTACTAAGAATACACTCGCGTACAGCAGCATGTTCATGGCTTACTTCACAGCGGTGCTGAGCATAATTAGCTTAATATTGACAAGGCGCGTCGACAATAATAAAGTCTTAGCGAACCTGAAGGTTCGATGCCGATACCACTCAAATCTACTAAATACTTTTAACGCAATCCTCCCATTTATGTTTTTGTCAACCCCTCGGATGATTACCCGTCTGTTCAATGTTTATTAGCATTTTAGAGATCCGCTCGTTACTAAGCCCTACAACCTTATACGCCGTAATGCTACAACTTAAATTATATTTACCGGGTTTAGTTTCCTTAATTCAGTGTTGTATAGTCTTCTAAATTCTCCCATTAATTCATCTTTTTCGGTCCCAATATTTTATGTAATACTTTATTTTCGAAAACTTTTTGGCGCTGTTCATCCTTTAGTAGGGGTATTCATGATCTTTGGTTTAACATGTTAAAGCGTGTTAAATGGAAAAACTCATGTTAAATCGAAAAAAATTGCCTTCTTTTACCGTGGTAAAACGAAATAACATTTAACATGGCTGAGAGTCTGTTACTTGGTCTGTTAAATGGAGAATGACGTCACACAATAGACCAGTTGAGATCGCCGCCATTTTTCTTGTGACAGCTCAGTTCTTTCGTGTGTTTGTGGTATTCATATCCCTGTTATTAAACCAGAATGGATAATTTTAATGATACATTTGAGAAAAAAAAACAGTAAAAAAAACAATGTAATTTCATTCTACTATCTGAAAATTTGTAAACACTCACTAGATAAAAATCCATGAACCATGTAATTATTCTTAGGGGACATATGTCCCAGAATAAAGTTATTTTTTCATTTCATTTCATAAGCTAAACTTTCACACAAATTCAACTTTTCACTCACTCTAGGCATGTTGTAATTAATTACTTAAATCAAAACTGAAGTAAACAATAACATGAGGGTCTGGAAGGAAGGTTATAAACATAAAGGCTTGTACAACAAGTTGCTGAGAAAATCCGCTAGGGGCTCTTATGCATTTAACGTTTAACATGACTTCAAATAGGGCTGCTCATAATCTTATAGTTATAACATTTAACATGGTAAAACATTTTACATTTAACACAACATCATGAATACCCCTAGTATAGGCCAAGTTTCACATCCATAAAGAACAGTGAAAAGGACAATAGTTTTGTAAATTCTAATTTTTAATTTTTCGGATAGAAGGCGCCAGCTAAGCAGTTTCGAAATTGAAAAATAACAATAATTTCTCGCCTTCAACTTCGCTTTTATTTCCTCATCTATTTCGTTTTTTTTGTAGTTACCATTGAACCTAAATACTTAAACCTATCTCTTTAGTTCTACGGCTTCCTTGTCCTCACCCAATAATACCAAATCATCAGCATACTCAAGCACCGGTATTTTACCACCCAAAATTAAACCAATTTCGGTATTCATCACAATTTTTATGACGTATTCTAGTGCCAGATTAAATAAGATAGGTGATAAACAATCACCTTGTTTTAAACCTGACCGGACCTCGAATTTTTCAAAATAATGATTACGATGATGATGGTTTTTGTTCGGGAAGGGTAATAATTTTGTAAATTCTAACTTTCATGTTTCTGGGCAAAAGGCACGACCTAGGCAAATTCGAGATTGAAAAATAGCAAGTATTTTCTGCCTTCAATCTTGCTTTATTTCCTCATCAATTCAGTTTTTTATCTTGATACCTTAGAACCTAGATACCTTACCCTAGATACTTAAACATACTATCTGCTCAAATGTATTTCTTACTATTTGTATATCACCGAAATTGCTCACGTTTCTATTGGTAACCACATATTTTGTTTTATCTTTATTTATTTCGAGAACTTGTTCATTACTGGTCATTATCAACTTAGTTGTATTTAGTTCTATAGTTTCCTTGTCCTCACCCAATGATACCAGATCAACAGCATATGATCATACCCTCAGCATACCTAAAGTAAAATTTATTGAAAAGTTTTAATTTTCCTAGAAGAGGGAAGCTTTAGTTGTATGTTTCATGAAGTTATTATTAATGTACTTAGCACCACTGCGTAGTAAGCCATCGATATATCAGCTTAATTTTAATTTTTTTTTTATTGATGGTTAGCCCATTACAACCATATTGCTAGACCGAGAAATTATGTTTTAGTATTCAGTAGACACAGAATGGCTACATTTCGAAGTGAAACTTCATTGATCATGTTCTACAACTCAAAAAAAAAAAAAAAAATTAAATAGGAGTAAATTTGTTTGGTTTCATGACGTGAGATGAAAAGGAAGTGGTGGGGGGAGACAACACGGGTCAATTCTAGTAAGAACATTAGTATATTGTTATAGAAGAGTTGTAGCTTACAGCAGCTACAACCCGGCAGTGCCGGTCCGATTGAGTTAGCTCCTGTTATCTCATAGTCTCCTATTAAAATATAAATAATATTTTCTGTTAGAACCAACTAAATGGCTGTTTTATTCTAATTACTATTATTTTTTTTTTTAAGTTCAAAAACTTTATTTATCGGTAGATATTACAATCTGCCACACCGTTGTAGTCAATTGGTAATATAGATCACATTCATACTAAAAAAAAAAAAAAGTACATAAAATCTCCTCTTAAAATATATACAAACAAAAGGATAAAAAATGAACATAATTAAACTATGGCATTATTAATAAAATTATAATTTATTATTTTATTTAAACATTTTTTTTTAAAATAGGATGAACCTGTTAGGAGTTATAGCCGAAAAAATATATTATTCGTTATTTTATTAAAATAATTAACAGCTTGGAGAGCTGTTGAAGTTTTACGACACTGACTTTAGTGTTCTTTAACTGTTTTAACTTTTTTTTTCGTTCATAAAAATCATTTAGGCGTATAGAAGAAAAAAAAATCGAATTAGTTATTTTATCATATATATTAGCTATTATGAAAGAGTTTTAGGACTGCTAGGAATAGGTTTCCATATTAGGAAAAAGTAACTTTTATGCGGTAAGCTTTTATTGTTCGTGCTAATAGATTATTGAATCTCTTTGGCACACAGTATACTAGATCGTTCTCTGCTCTCTGAAGGTGCTATCGATTTCCAGTGAAGATCGATGAAGGCCACTGGAAGGTCCCCCGACACTCAGTACCTCGCTGGCATCGCAGATGACTGACATTGGACCCTCTTCGCACTTCCGTCGAATATTTTAAAATTAATCGAGAAATCTAAGGACAGAACGGAGAGGGGATGCGACGAGCTAATCGCAAGCACCATATCTGTTATTAATAAGGACATGAGGAGTTTGTTCTCTCATTCGATGTGAACCCCCGCTCGCGAACGGACCAAACTTCACTAAGGTGCGTATTTTATCATGTTAGACTCTTGACCCTTGTTTTTAAAAATAAAACTGTCAATCTCATAATTTTAGTCCTGAATATAAAAAATATTCTTTTTTATTAATTCATAACCTGTTTAAGTAGCAGAGTGGTGACAAGAGAATAAACATTCTTTGAATTATCTTAAATAATCCACTGATGCAAGATTTCGCCCTTAGTTCTTTCTTTGTGTAATCGGTAACGCTTTCGGTGACCCGTGAAAACAGAGTTTTTATCCCCTCTAAGCTTCTTTAAGGGGAACCAGTTTTGATAATGTGTATTGTACATAATAGTTCGATTCCAGTTCAGTGTATTTCTGTATACAATATAATTTGATATTGTATTTTATTTTCCACCTTGCAGTAAATACCCAAAATGTGTTTATTTCCGCACAAAACCACAAATATTACAAAAATAAACTTTATTGTAAAATTTATAATTTATCCTAAAGTTCTTAACGACCACATATGTTATTTTCTTGCAGTAAAAACCCAAAATGTGTTAATTTGCGCACAAGACACACAAATCCTGCAAAAATAAACTTTATTGTGTAATTTATAATAATTTCATTGAAATCAGTATACTTACCCCATTTGTACGGACTTACGCCAAAAAACTATTTTCATTAAAAACCTAGAAAAACCTTCATCATAGAACCTATCAATTATTGAAGAGCTAAATAAATAAAAGCTTATAACTATATTTAATGTTTTTTTTTATTATTACTATTTTTATGAAGACAGAAAAACTTAATTTCATCTTTGTCATAAAAAAGTTAATATGTGCAGTAAAAACCTAAAATGTGTTAAATTGCGCACAAAACACACAAATATAACAAAAATCAACTTTATTGTATAATTTATAATATTTATGTATTTATATGAAGTTTATCTAATATTGTTGGAATCAAAATACTTGCCCATTTGTGCGAACATACCCAAAAAACTATTTTGATTGAGAATCTAAAATTTTGTCAATTAACGAAGAGCTAAGTGCAAGCTAACAGTA